>NC_045714.1:16116255-16366998 GCF_009834535.1 Camelus ferus | reverse complement strand
GCCTCCAAGACTGAGAGAGAGTAAGCGCTTCATGAGGCCACCACCCGGTCTGGTATTCGCTACATTCCCAGCAAGTCTGTGTTATGGGACCATGGCCTCTGTGGGCCCGATGCCCACAAGTCTCTCCCCCCCCCGCCGCCGTCCTAGCCCCTCCCCCTCCGTCCTGGCCCCTCCCCACTGCCGTCCTAGCCCCACCCCTCGCCATCCTAGCCCCACCCCTCTCCATCCTAGCCCCACCCCTCGCCGTCCTGGCCCCTCCCCCTCGCCGTCCTGGCCCCTCCCCACCGCCGTCCTGGCCCCTCCCCTCGCCGTCCTGGCCCCACCCCTCGCCATCCTGGCCCCACCCCTTGCCGTCCTAGCCCCACCCCTCGCCGTCCTAGCCCCACCCCTCGCCGTCCTAGCCCCACCCCTCGCCGTCCTGGCCCCTCCCCCTCGCCGTCCTGGCCCCTCCCCGCCGCCGTCCTGGCCCCCCCTCTCCCGTCCTGGCCCCTCCCCTGCCGTCCTAGCCCCCACCCCTCGCCGTCCTAGCCCCACCCCTCGCCGGCCTAGCCCCACCCCCTCGCCGGCCTAGCCCCTCTCCCTGCTACCCCGGCTCTGCTGCCCGACTCCGTGAGCACGGCCTTGGTCGCTGGGGGCCTCGGCCTTCTCACTGATGGTCGCCCCGGCTCCAGGTGGTCTCAGCCATGCTCACTGCGCCTGGGCCTCTCTCCCCTCCGTGACTCTGCCAGGGCCGTGGTGTATTTCTCTCCAGCTCTGGGTCTCATCCCCAGGGGCTGGACCTGATTCGTCTTTCCTGGGCTGGCCCCCCAGCCTGCGTGGTACACGTTACCAGGGCCTCGGTCCAGATTTGGTACATGGACTAATGAACTGTTGATATTGATACATACCGTGTTAGTAAACATTATACATAGTGTTGAGAGGATGGGAGCGCCTCCTTCAAAAAAAAGTAACGAGTTTAAAATAAGAAGAAAAGGAACGCGCGTGAGGCCAGCGAAGGCCCCGGGTGGGGCAGCTCCGGGAGTGGCGCTGCGAAGCGGGAGCCCGGCGGGGCTGCTGTGTCTCCGTGCAGATTTCTTTGGGTTTCGCCCATTTGCGTTAAACGCAAATGTCTGGCTTCCAGAATGGACAGGGAATAAAATCTTTCCAGATTCTCCCAGACGACTTACAGCCATAAATTTTGTTGACTTTTGAACACTTCATAAAACTTAAACCTGCTGAGAAGCTGATTTGCTATTTTATCTTTTTAAAAAGTACTGGGTTCCCCCTATAGCGCATATTTGTCCGCTAACCTGCAAAACCTCTGTATGAAAAATGGGAGGTGGGGCAGTTAGCTGAATTAAGAGCCTGCTCTGACCTAGCATAGATCTTTTGGGCGCAAAGAAATTTACTTCTAGTGAAAAGTCTTCCATTTGAAGGACTGTAGGTATAAATAAATCCTGGATCTACAGATTCTATTTCTGTGAAATTCACATAAATTTAAAAAGAAAGAAAACCTCCCAGATTGAAATACATCATTTCCAGGGATGCTGTAAAGCAGGTTGAAAAATCCTGAACCAGAAAGACCCACTCATCTTCTTGGATCATATTTTGTGCTGAAACTACAAGGGAACAGCCTTTGCAGCAGCTCCAGTGACCAAGTGTCAGACTCCAAGAGGAAAACTAAGGTGAAATGACATCATAAGAGTTGTTCCTGTTTTACTTCTGTTTCAGAGGTAGAAACAACACTGAAGTGTACAAAGCCAGTGTGGCTTCCCGCTTACTCCCGCTGTGCTGACGCGGGGCGTCTGTGTGTCTGTGAGGACACCCTCATCTAAGGCAAAGGCCTCGAGGAGCCTGGGCGCCTGATTTGCGTGGAAGGTCACGTCTAGACCCAGAAATTAGGAGCCTCCCTTCTGGTCACCCCTTCTGAGCAGCAAAGTCTGATGAGGCAGAAAAGCAAACAGGTATAAACCCAGCACTTTGTGCATGGAGCTGAGGCTGGGACCTTTCCTGGCTTGTGTGCCATCTCTGGGTGACCTTCGTAAATCCCAGCCAAGACTGAGAGCCTGCGCTGAGACCTCAGCTGGAATAAATTGGTGCGAGGCTCTGTCAGCAACTTGTGGCTCATAACAGTGTCGACTGGAAGAAAATGCACAAGCTGAAAGCTGAGAGCTATGTTTTATTCAGTGGACATTTCTGAGGACTTAAGCCCAGGATGACAGCCTCTCGGACCACCTGAGGGACTGCTCCGAAGTGGCGACATACAGCCAGGATGTATGAGGTTTTGCAGGACTAGGTAGTCAGAACCTCGAAAGATTACCGTTAACTAAAGAAAGCCAGTTAAGGAATTCGGTGCTTTTCTATGTGTGGGAAGGTGCAAAGGCCTGGGCTCATTGAAATCACTCCTTTCATCTGCACCTTAGCTCTCTGTGGCCAGTGTCCTGTTTTTCCACATCCTGAGTCCCCTCTGGGGGCACCACTGGGGCGGTGGGGGGTGGGGGCTGCCTGCTTGTCTGCATCCTGAGTTCCCCCTCACTGTCGGGGGGACGGTGGCGGCTGGTGACGTGATGGCCGCAGCATCCTGTGTTTACTGATATGGCTGCAACATTTTTCATTCACAACAGATGTTTTATTACGGCCCCCAGCTTGGTGGGTCAGGAGCTTAGGGGGGCTCAGCAGAGATTCTTCCGCTCTGAGTGAAGAGGCGAGAGCACTGGGGATGCTCAGCGGGTGGACAGGCTGGTCTGAGGGTCCAAGGTGGTTTGTTCACGTACCTGCTGCCTTGATGCTCGGGTCTGGGGGGCCAAGCCCAGCTGACTCCCTCGGGGTCCCCCCGTGGCCTCTCCTGCTCTCCCCAGTGAGTGGTTGGACTTCTTCCAGGGAGACCCGGCGGGCCAGCAGACCCACGAGCCGCAGGCGTCTCACGACCTTACCACAGGCCTCCAGGAGGGCTCCTCTGTCACGTGCGAACATCCAGCGGTTAAGCAAGTCACCGAAGCAGCCGCAGTCGGGTCTGGGAGAGGCACGGGCTCCCCTCCTCAAGGGAGAAACGGCGGAGGATCTGGCCATTGGTGGCGCCGTGGTCTCGTTTTCACCATCATGGGTAGCACAGTAATCCTGGGTTTTAAAAAAAGATCGTCATTAGGGACGATCCCAGGGTGACACAGCCGGCAACACAGTCTACACTTGAGGAAATCCAGAACCTTCTGAGAGCTGCCGGGCCCAGGGCCGGCGTTCCCTGGAGTCGGCCCCCCGAGGCAGGCTGGGGGAGGCGGCTTCCTTGGAGGCCTCGGAAGCAGGACATCGAGGGTGCTCCTGACGACACTCTTCCAGGGAGGCGAGCAGGCTGCACCGGTCCCCGTGCCCCCGAACCGACCACAGCCACGGCGCCGGGCATTCCTCGAATGTCGGCTGCAGGGATGGACGCCAGGGACGGAAACCCGGGACCCACCCAGCGCCAAGTGCTTCACCTCCGCCTCTCCCTCGGGGTCGCTGACCTCCCCCTGGGTTGGAACGCCGTAGGGATCTTGCAAATGCAAGGGCTGTTCTTTACATGAACCATGAGGCACTTGAAGACATGCGCTGCCTTAGTCTATCAAGGCGTCGCCAACGGCGAACTTCCCGCGGAGTCCACACCTGCTGGAGAGAGGAGGCCCTCCTCTCCGGTCCTGCTCTTCCCCCAGGCCCATCTGGGGCCCCTCTCGACCCCCTCACCCCCCCAAGGCCCCGCCCCCTAATACCACCGCGTCGAGGGTCCGAGCACATGCATTTGGAGGGGCACGTTCAGTCCACAGCAGACGCTACGTCTTGTTTTGGGTCACATCCCTTTTGAGAAGCCCAGAGCCCAGCACAGCATCCACCCCAGGGATGCTGATCAGCGCGCGGTTGAATTCATGAATGAAAGAAATCACGGCCTTTGAATTTGCATCTGTCAAAAGTAACGGCGTTTCCCGAGGGCAGCGCTGATGGCCACGTGGAAGGGGGTGCGGCAGCTGCAGAGGTGCTGCACCCCGGCTCCGCCTCAGGCTGGGCGTGGGCTTGGGGTGGGTGCGCCGCACTTAGCGCCTGAGTGCTGGGGCGAAGACAGCGCACGGAGCTGGAGGAAGCACCCCCTTTATGGAGCACCTGCTGGCCTCTTATTTCCGGGGGAAACCCTGAGCTTGTCTTCAGATCAGCGGAGGATTTGGGCAGGCGGGGGCAGGGGGTCCTGGCCGCAGCAGATCCCTCCCTCCAGGGAGCTCATGCCACAAAACCCAACACACTGTCACCCACCGCTCAGCTGAACTGCCTGGACATTTTAAGGCGCCCTGAGAAAATTCAATTTCATGAGTAACAAAAAGTTTGGTTTTTGCAGCCATCTATTTCGAAAATGTCAATGTTCTTCTAAAGGAAACACGAGCAGGATTTGTCTTCCCTGAAATTGAATTTTTGTTCAATAGAGAAACCTTTATTGACACTGCAGGCTCCGTGCAAGGGCAGGCTTACGGGGCCCGGGAGGGGATGAGGGCTCCCAGACGGGAGTGACAAGCCAGCCGGGGCCGGGTTTGTCGTCCTGCAACCAACACGGAGACCAGGGAAGGTGGATGATCAGGAGTCCAGGCCCCACCGAGACGTTCCTGCTGAGGGCTGGGTCAGTGTGCCTTGACCTTGGGGACCACGTCTCCTGGATCTGGTGCCAGGAGCACAGGCGCCTGCTGCATCTGACTGACCCGGGGCCCCTGCGGTTTTGGTGAAGAGTCAGGGCAGGAGCAGAAGTTTCCGTCTGAAGGAGTCGGGCCCCTGGAGAGGCGCCAGTTGTCGGGATGGTGGTGCACACACGTCTGCCCGACCCTCTACCCCCACTCACGGTTCGCATTCACGGGCAACTGCTGGACTTTCAGGCCCCTCTGGGCCAGTCGGACTCTCCCCACTCAGGTCAGGCCCGTCCACACCGATCGGAAGACACAGACACGTGTGCACCT
Organism: Camelus ferus; assembly: GCF_009834535.1. NCBI lineage: Eukaryota > Metazoa > Chordata > Mammalia > Artiodactyla > Camelidae > Camelus > Camelus ferus. The sequence continues at coordinate 16,362,058 of NC_045714.1, read as the reverse complement.
AAGACGAGCCCCTCCCCTGGATGCAGCATTTCATCCTGGGCTGCGGTCTCTCCCACCCTGGGTGCGTCCTCTCTCTGCTGGACACGGTCAGCGTTGATGGCTGGCACCTAGCAAGGCAGTGAGCCAGGTGTGTCAACATGTGGGGCTGGGGGTCCATGTCCGTCATAAACTTAGGTCAAGACTAACAATAAATTAAATGCTGACTGTGACCAACTCACAACTAAGAAGTTGAGAACCCGGGGTGGCGGCCTCTGAGCTTCGTAAAAAAGCTGAAGATGAAGGAATGTGCTGGGCAGTCCCGGAGCCTGAGGCCCAGACGCGGTTCCATGGTGGGAGCTCTGTGCTCACTCTCCCTCCAGAGTGTAAAACACCCGGAACGTGATCCCTGTGTGTGCGCATGCGTGTGCGAGAGTGTGTGTGTGTGTGTGTGTGTGCGCGAGTGTGTGTTCGTGCGTGTACAAGAGTGTGTGCGAGAGTGTGTGTGTGCATGTGTGTGTGTACACACGTGCGTGCGAGTGTGCACCTGCGTTTCAGGCTGGGACGTGGGAAGCAGCTCCTTTCCCGCAGCGCGTCCTCTGACGTCCCCGACTGTAGCAGCAAGCCCCTCCAGCCTGGGATCCTCTCCAGCCCGGGGGGGCGTCATGGCCTCTCGCCGTGTGCACTGCGGGCAGGCTGTGGGTTCCGCTGGGTCAGTATGACTCTTGGCTCAGAAAATTATTGATCTGCCCCTTGGGCTCAAAGCAAGTCATGTTGATTGCATCGTTTTATTCCTTCAGTATTTTTGGTCTTCAGTAAAATTCCATAATTTCCTCAGTAAGTCCTGTTTTTTAAAGGGATGTATCCCTCATTGGTCTCCCCTCATTTTTTTATTCTCTTTCTCCAAACTTTTCCAGCCACATCTTCTTCAAGACCTTGTCAGGATCGCCAAAGACCTTCCCCTGCCCACTGCGCTTCCCACTCCTAGAACTCCTTGAACTAATTCTGTCACTCGGGGCCAGACTGGGCGTGCCCACCTGGAGATCTGGGTGCCCCCCAGGCCCCTAAATCAGCTCCATACCCAGGCTTCTCCATTTCAGTAAAGGACGCACCATTCACGCATTGCTCTAGCCCAAGTGCAAGGAATAGTCTTTAGGCCGTCTCCCAAATCCACGCCCAACCCAGCAGTAAGACTTCTCAGCTCAACCCTGGAAACATTTCCCAGATTTGCATCTTCCTGCCACGCCCACAGGTAACCCAAGGCCGATTCATCGTGAGCCCTTCCCTGGACATCACCGGTCACCTGTTTCCCTGCTGCAAGTCATCTGAAGTGAACTTCTAGACGTGTGAGTCTGATCACGGCAGCTTCGCACCCACGCCTCCACGAGCCTCGCTGTGCGTGCCCTAAAACCCCCAGCCCTCGTGACCCACAGGCCGGACGCTGTCCAGCTACCGGAGCGCATCATGTTCTCCAGAAGTGGGCAGACCTACGTGCTCGCCCTCTTCCCTGATGCTCTGGGTGAGACAGAGCGCACACCGGGCACCACACCGGTTCCTGAAACCAGACCTTAAGAAACTGGCAGCCTCCATGTCCCAGCACTTCAAACACTTGATCTTGGGGCCACGAGCTGTCGTGTAGGAAGCCCAGCTCTGCTCCTGCGGGGACCACACAGAGACCTGGACACGGGGATGGAGGGCGGCTGAGCCCAGCCTCCCAGCTGTCTGCACCAGGGTAGCAGAGGCCCAGAAGCCGCCTGGACCCTGCCGGCTAGACCAGCTGTGAGCTGACCACATCAAGTAACCCTGGTCAACACCCGGTGCTGAAGAATCACCCACTGTGAGCGGAACAGAGCAGTGGTCTTGTGTCTGCAACAGCGGCTAACAGGAACGGAGGGCGTCCGCCCTTCCTTCCACAAGGAGGACCCTGAAGCGTCCCTGCCCGCTCGTACTGGGGGCCTGCTGCCAAGGACACCCTGGGAAGCCCTGATAAAGGCTACTGCTTACTGCTCCTGCCTGGCAGAAAGCAGATACATCAAGAAATAATGAACTTCACTCTCAGTTCTCAGCTTCCTTCAGCTGAGATCATCAGAGAGAAACAAGTTTCACTGCACGCGCGGCCTGAGGGCGGCGTCCTCTGGAGTCCATGCTTCACTCTTTCACAGGGTTGCATTTCACTCCCTGTTTTGTGGCACACGAGTGACTTAAGTTGGGAGAGAAGAGACAAGAGAAAAATTTAAACTGAAAAGTAAAAGCTTAAGAATTTGGTAGTAGATCAGTCTGTGGAGAGTGGGACTCCACGGGTAAACCTTTCATGACTGATGCAAAACTGCGATGAACCGCGTGTGCCTCCGGGGGCGGGGCGTGCCGCTCGGCAGGACGCGGGCCCAGCGCCCACAGCGCCGCGCACCCTTCCACGGGGAGCGCGCCTCCGCGATGCGCCTTCTCGTCTTACTCTTTAGGAATGTTTTCTTTTGTTTTTACCTGCACGTCTCTGGTGGGCGGGAGAGTGGATATGTTACTGTATTTCTGGCATTTTTATTGTTAGAAATGTTGGATGTTACTGGATGTGCATTAAAACGAGACCGCTCTGTAACTCTTGAACCTAGTTAACGATTTGGTTTCCCCTCCCTGCGGTGTTTCTGTTCACCTGTATCCCTCTCCCCTTTTTAAGAATGGAAGCGTTTATGTGTTGTCTTATTCATAAACAGACAACACTGGCTTTTTCTCTGATTTTTCCATGGATCAAATGCATATTTATTCGGGGAGAGGGTGGAGCTCAGTGGTAGAGCGCGTGTGTGGCATGCACAGGGTCCTGGGTTCAGTCCCCAGTCCCTCCATTAAATAAATAATTACATAAATAAACCTAGTTACCCCCCCCCAAATTTTAAATGCATATATGTTCCACTTTGCCAGAATAACTCAGGGGGATAACTTGTCCCGAGATGGCACATGTCAGCGGAGCCCGGGCTGCCCCGGTGAACACGCACAAGCCGAGCACAGGGGCCGTCCAGGCGTGTGCTCGACGTCACGTCAAAGGCATAGATTTGCACGAAATCTGGCCCCTGCTGTTAAAGGGCTGTGCGTCAGTGGGAAACAGGCTATGATAAGATTTCATCCTTGGCTGAGCGTGGTAAAGCCTGAGCAGACGTGGCTCAGTTGGCCCTTGATAGAAATAAACTTCAGTCAAAGAGCTGACGGGGACGTGAGCCAGTGTCAGAGATCTGCCATCAGAAACCTCAGGACCCACCCCGAGCTTCCTCCCTGAGTCTTCCCAGTGGAAGTGGAGGAAGTGAAGCAGATGAGAACTTCCTGTCCCGAGAGAGGGTGGGAGACTGACGGGACGGGGACAGACGGCAGCCCTCCCCAAGCACTCGGCGCTGTAAGTGCTCCCTCTCACGGTCTCCCCTCGACGGCCCTAGTGTGAGTGTGACGGCACACCTGCTCCCCGCTCAGCTGCTGACGCGCCGATTGCGGTGCATTCGCATTTGGTGCCTTCGGTGTTCTCTGTTCTCAGCCTCCTTAACCACTGTTTAATTAACGACTTCGCTGATGTGTTGGACTGTCCTCGTGTTTGGCATGTGTCTGTGAGGGACCTAACGGGGCCGGCGGCCCGGCTTCCCCTCTGCCCTGCCCCCTCCCGGGCACCTGGCACCAGCTGCCCTTCCTGCTGGGCAACCCCCCAGCCCCCCAACATCCCCTGCCCCCGTCTCCCTTCAAACCAAACCCCATCTCTCCAGGGCCCCTCAGGTCACAGGGAGGGTGTTGGGGACTCAGACCGCACGAGGCTTGGGTTGCTCTGACTGGTGGCTTAAATGCTGAGGCCCTCGTGGTGGGGGCAGGGCACGAGGACTCAGGCGTCCCTCAGCAGACACTTGTACTTGTCCATCCTTAATCCAAAGTGGGGGTGAAGTGCTCTTCAGCTCCGACACCAAGTCAGATGCAGCCAGGAGACGCTGGGGCACCACCCCACGAGCACAGCCACCGTGCTCCTGGCGTTGGACCCCGGCACGGCCTCTGACGTGCACTGAGCTCTGGTCTAAGGACTTCCCGCGTGAAGGAACTTAGTCTCCCCAAAACGAATGTATGAGGCGGGCAAGGTCATCGTCCCCACCTTACAGGTGGGGAAACTGGGGCACAAGCCACGCGATTTGCCCAAGACGTGTAGGTGGTTTGTAGCAGAGGCAGGTTTTGAAGCGAAGCTGCCCCAGCCGCAGTCAGGGCGTCTGTGACCGGTGCCGGTGAACCCACGCCACGTCCTGGTCGGAGCCGCCGTGGGCGTCAAGCGCCTGCTGTGTGTCTGAGGCCCAGCGACGGGGGTGGAAGCGTACAGCACGGCCCTGCCCTGCCCTGTTCACAAGGAACGTCCGTTCTTACTAGGAATTAAGGGTTTGCGTGGATTAGTGAATCCCTCAGGTGTGTTTAAAATCTGATGGTGCGAGGACGTGACTGCTCGCCACCGGGTCAGGTGAGCAGCGGCAGCGTGGTGGGCAACGGGGCTCTCGACAGTGAGAGGAAGTTTTCTCAACAGAATACAACTTCTTAATCCCAGTTACAGTCCGGTGGAGACCCCGACAAGCAACTCTGATGTGAAAAAATCTTACATTTTGAACCACAAACCTTGAACTATGACTCAGGAAGTAATGACAATTTGGGGTCCCAAGCACACCCCAAGATTGAATTTTGGGGTTTGTTGCAGGACCCTCTGGCCTAGAAGCCTCTGCAGAAAATCACTGTGGTGAAGGAAGTGATCATTAACGGCTGTGCTCATTCTGCCCCAAACGCACCTTTTCCTGAGGCGCCTCGTGTCTCCAACATCGGGCTTCCCCGCGCGCCCCCACCCCCGGCACAGCCAAGCTAGCACACGTCTCTCTGGTTTTCAGCACCAGCTGAGTAAATGAAGCATCCCCATGGGGCCCCTGAAGTTGTGCGTCCTGCACGTGAAGGAGGAGCGGCCTGGACCAGAGCCCGCTGCCCAGACGTCCCAAGGACGAGGGCAGGTGGCCGCAAAGAAGGAGGCAGTTTTTGCTGTCATCTTAAAAACGAATCATCACCGCTGTGGCCGTGCTGTGGACAAGCGTCCCCTCCCACAATCCCGTGTTTGCGAATAGGACTTGGAAGTTCTAAATTGTCGCTGATTACTTGATTATCTCAGCTTGGAGCCGGCTGCGTAGCGACTTCCCAGTAGGGTGCTGAGCTGCTAGTTCACGAACTCCTTCTGAAAAAGCTTTTCAGGAAATTTGTAACAAATCCATTAAATTAAAATGGATCTGTGCTACCTTGAGAGGTAACTGAACCACGTGGGGCCAGTCCAAGTGATGCTCCTTTAATCTGTTTCTTCCTCCAACCCAAGGAAGCTCCCACGGACTCCTCTGCAGTGAGCGAGGCAAGCCCGACTTTCACCGTCAGGGCTGCTACGACTGGCGCGGGGGCAAGTCAGATCTCTCACGGGATACGTTTGGAACGTCCTGTTTAATCAGACATCTGTCTAGTCGCGGTCTAACTTTGCATACAGTGAGCTGGAAATCCTTCGCACGTGTAGGCGCGTTTCTGAGTTGGGGTTCTCACTCTGAAGAAGCAGAGTCGCAACTCTGGCTGCACTTCAGAACCACCTGGGGGCTCCGAGAAACCCAGACGCCCGGGCCCCACTCCAGGCCGGCTCGGTCAGAACGTCTAGCAGGGGACCCAGGCATCAGCATTTCCTTTAAAGCCCCGTGAGGGCTTCCCCTGTGCTGCCCAGGGCGGTGGTTTTCAGCCCTGTGCGTGCGGGAGCCTCACGGGAGGGCACAGTGGAGAAGACGGCTGTCCCCGCTCCCACCCCCAGGACCCCGTCTGCTGGGGCTGGTTTGGGGCTGAGCTTTCACTGTTGGCCTGGAAGTCACACTCTCCAGAGGCAGGACTGCAGGCCTGTTCAGAAAACCCGAGTCCAAGTCCCAGTAAATCAGGGCATCTAAGCCTCATTTTCAACATCCGCAGAATGGGCACAGCAGTGAGTCCTGCCCACAGTCCTGAGAGAATCCAGCGGGACTTCTGCGCACAACCTTGGTAAAACTTCAGGTCTGCCGTATTTGGGGTCTTGCAACTGACAATGAATAGAAACTCTTAAAGGATAATATCCAAAAAGGTAACATCGTGACCTGAATGCAAATGTAAACATGCATTTTATTGACTTCATTAATTAATGATAAGATACAAAAACAGGCTGAAAGTAGCATCTAAGAGCAGGAACGTGATCGGCCATCAGGATGCTGACATGAGCTCCCTCAGAGAAGAAAAACCGAGTACTATTTCAGGCAGTAAAATGTAATGTTTGGAAAAAAAACAGAATGTCGGGCTAATCCTCTCTTCAGGCTGGAGATCAAGTCCATCTCCACGGAGGAAAGGAACTTGCATTGCTCTGAATGGCACGCACCTGCATCACGTGGACGCAAAGCACCCGCCTCACCGCCTGTCGTCCACAAGCCCGCCTCTGTCTGCAGGAACGGCAGGCCAGCAGGGATGGGGCCAGTGTGGAATCGGACGTGCCTGCGGGCGGGCCCACGCCGCCAGGGCCCCAGCGCAGGCCCTCGTGCGCGGCAGCCCGCGCGAGGCCATCGGGAAAGGTCTGCAGACGGCTCCCGCCCGACGCCCCAGCGCGTGGGCTCTTCCCTCCGACTTCTCCTTCTGCCTGGGCGCCCCGGGGGCCCAGCCGCTGGGCACCCGTCCCATCCACTAGACAGCGCCTCCTTGGATCCCACTGGTAGGATTATTTGTGCAAAATGAAAAACTAATCAGCCATTTGAGGAAACCGAGAGGAAGCAGCACTTCCTTAAGTGGCTCCACACACATGCTCAAAACCTCTGACGGAAACGCGAGTGGAGGGACTGGAAAAAGAGGTGGAATCACGTAACACCATTGCTTGTCAAGGGAAAGGTGCAGAGGTTCAGCTTCCTACACTGAAAACCCTGCCACGGGTCTCTGGAAGAGCCCACTGTCCGCCCTGCATGACGCCAGGCCTCTGAACACGTAGAAAGGGGCCAGATTTCCTTTTCAAAAGTCTGGTAGAACTTCCACCCGAAACTGCAAGGAGTCCTCCCCGATTTTTTTTTAAAAGAGGAAAAGCTGAGAAATAAACATTCCTGAAATGGTGACACGAAGCGTGAGAGCTTGTCTGCATTTGTGTAAAAACTGGCTGTTGAGCGCATTTTGATGGCACCCTGTGAAAAACGCTCTCGTGGACCCCTCACCCTCTTGGCTTGTGGTTTTTCTAGAATTTCAAGCTGCAGTGGATTTGCTGAGTCTCAGGGGCGCACAGATCAGTGTACAAGACAGCACCACACTGTTGGGCAAAGTTCTGGTTCCGATTAAACCCCCAGCCGCCCTGGACAGGAACGTCTGCCCTGGTCCCACCTCCCCAAAGTCTGTGCCCGTCAGGGGCTAACCTGGGGTCTGGGGGACACTCAGAGCCCCTCCCTGGCCGTCTTCTCATCCCTTTGACCATCTCTGCATCCATTTCCTGAGAGGCTAGCCCACGTGTTTTGCCCGTTTTTTAAATTTGTCTGTTTATTTTTATAGAAGTGCAGTCAGTTACAACATGTCAGTTCCTGGCGTGTAGCACAGTGTCCCAGTCACGCATATACATGCATGCATTTGTTTTCATGTTCTTCACAGAAGGTTACGCTTTTTTGGCAGGCAGCTGTATACCTATCAGAGTATTTTCTAAAATAATTTAAAACCCTGAGAATCTAGGAGATCCGGAGACACTCGCCCACGTGTATCTGCAAATTCCTTTGGTGATGTCCAGCCCCAAGGCCCCGCTAACTGCGACTTCAACACAATTTATGATTCCATTCAAGGGCCTGATTGCATTTACTTTGCTGGTGACAGACTCAATTCATTTCCCCCAGGAAAAATGATGCATTAGCCGTCAGGCTCCTGGTCCGGGGACGGCACGTCTTCCCAGAGCCCTGGCTCTGCACCCGGGGCCCGGCCTGGGCTCCTGAGATGTCATCACCAGCCGGTCAGGCGCCGGCTCGCCTGCGCAGAGGCCAGGGCGGTGCCCACTGACCTGCCATCCTGGGGAACCGGCAGGACGATTCCGTCAGCTGCAAAGCAGGTGCCTGATGAAGGAAGCCGGACAAGCACGGGAGACCTGGCTTGTGGAACGGCCGGTTTTGGCAGGCTGGCGCGCCGCTCACCGGGAGGACCGACGGGCTCATACAGCGCGGGCAGGTCCGAGCCGGGAGGTGCGTGCAGACCGGCCGCCGTCCACCCTTGTCAGAGCTGGTCCTCATGGGAGCGCCCCCTCCACCTCTCCCAGAGCCTGTCAGCCCCGCACACGGCCACCTTGAAACCCACCCTCTGCAGACATCAGGGGAACCGGGTGCGGGAGCCTGTGAGCCGCGGGCCCGGGTGCTGCGGCTGCTGCTCCATCCTTGTTGGCGGCCGGTTTGGCAGGGTGCTTGTGTTAGACGGAGTGGACGTCTGGAATTTGTATGTTTTCTGGAGACAGAAAAGGAAAGCGCATGAGCGGAAGCTGCCCAGCTGGCCACACATTTGGGGACCAAGCCCTCCCATGACCAAGAGGGGCCTGTGGATTCTCAGGCGAGGGCTGATCAGGCAGGTAAAGACACACGTCAGTGTCCAGAGCAGCCCACCCTCCCTGGGCTCCTCCCCGAGGGCTGGCTGGGCGGGGAGCCCGAGTGGGCGGAGCTGGGCCCCCAGCTGGGAAGACAAGCAGCAGGGGAAGCCCTGCGGGAAGGTCAGAAGTGGCCTGTGCAGCCTGTTCGCTGCCTGACTTTGCCACCTTAGGTCCTGGTGGCGGGTGCTTCCTTCTTTCTTGGAGACAAGTCTTTTTTTTTTTTTTTTTTTTTTTTTTTTAATCAAAGCTACTTAGCTTTGTCTTTATTTTGGGTTTTTTTTTGGGGGGGTGTAGGTAATTAGGTTTACTTATTTATTTGAATGGAGGGACTGGGGATTGAACCATGGACCTCGTGCATGCTAAGCACGCGTTCCACCACTGAGCTCTCCCCTCCTCCTTGAAGATCAGTCTTGCTTTGACATCACCTCTACTCCACTCTCTCTCCCCGTGGCAGTAACTTGGAGGGGCTCCCCAATCATGAAACGCACTCACAAGTGTGAACCTGAGAAACGAGACGTGCCAGCAGGGCCCACCCACCTTCTCAGAAGCGACCTCATGCCCTGGCTGTGGAAACTGGGCACAGGTTTCAGGCAAATTCCTGGAGGTGCAACAGGACTGGGAGCAGAACTGGGTTTCCAGGGCTGGGACCCCTGAAGTCCCGCCAGCAGAGGAGGACCCGGGGCCTGGGAGGGGAGGGGCTGCATCCCCCAGACCCACGGCCCTCTCCTTGCAGACTTTCTGGGGCGGCACCAGGTCCGTGATCACAGGCCCTGCAGAGGGCATGGTCTGGGAGTGCCAGGGTCCTGGGGAGTCTGCCCGGAGTCACTGGGGAGGGACCGCGTGGGAGTCGCGGGCATGGTGAAGGCAGGGCTGATGGATGAGCCCGTTGGTAGTAAGCAATGTGCTCTGTCCCCGTCCGTCCCTGAGAGGTCCTTCTGACTGGTGACAAGGGGCTCCTGAGAAGCCCTTTCTCCTCCCTCACAGACGCGCAGCTTGACTCCGAGATCCGCCAGGTTAACAGCTGGGCCTCCATGTGAGAACACGAGCCGACCAGTCAGAGGACCAGTCAGGGGACGTACAGAGACAGGCCTAAAGGCAGCTCCGCGCTGCAGGGCCACCCGTCCCTGCCCTCCCCGGGCCGCGGTGACACCCGGCAGGCTCGGAGGAGAAGACGGATTTAGTGAGAAAGAACATGAAAACGAACACGTGTGTGTGTGTGTGTGACTGGGACAGTGTGCCGCACGCCAGAAACCGACACGCTGTAACTGACGGTACTTCAACCAGAACGAAGAGAAAACAAAAAACGAAAAAAGAATTTTAAAAAAAGAGAGGACGAGGCGCTTCTGAATCCCAAATTATTTTAATACAGGCCAGTCCTTCTCCTCCTTCGATTTGCCTGGAATCAGCTCCACAGGACAGACAGGCGACAGGGACCCGCAGGCCCTGTTAAACAACCACAAACCTGAAACCAGAAAAGGTATCAGGTGCACAGAGGAGACAGATTTCGGCGACCCTCCAAGTTCTAGTCTTTTCTGCCAGCGCCGCCCGGGAAGCGTGGTGAGTTCCCAGCTGTGGTGACACAGGTGAGCCAGGCTGCCCAACCCGTCCGGACCAGGAGGAAAGTGGGGGGACGGAGGACCAGGACCGGAGGCGGCACAGAGGAAACCAGAGAACCTTTCAGGACAGAGACCATGAGGACCAGAGGAGCAAAGGAGGAAGGAAGCGGGGAAATCTAGCACCACCCTAAATACTCGGGGCTTCGGGCACCCCTTCCTCCCCCGAGCAATCACAGGCCGCTGCCTGCTCTCGGGACGGGCCGGGAGCGCTGCCTGGCGGGCAGACCCCACCCTGGCGCCTTGGCTGCCTCTCCACCGCCTGCCGGGACTCATGGTCTGGGGAGCGTTGAAGCTCCTGCTGAGCTCTGGTCCCAAGGAAAACAAATCACAGTAAACACAACGTCGGGGACCTGAGGTCGGGCGGGAGGTGCGGCCGTCAGTGATCCCGCCGTCTCTGGGCACCGACGGCATCGTCCGCCTGTACCTGCAGCTGGGCTTCCCCGCGTGGCCTCCCTCCATGTCCCTCCAAACACTTCCCTGACCTCAGCGCGGGGGGAGCCCCTAGGAGTGAAACCGACTCCACAGAAAGTCATTCCTCCCTGCGCTCCTTTCCGTCCTCTGTGCCGCAGCCCTCTCCTCGCCCGACGTCAGAATCCATCCTTCTTCTCCCTCGGACCCGTTTCTTGTGTCTTCCTCACCAGAGTCTTGTCTCCACCTCCTGCAGGGCGCTTTTGTCTTCTCTGTGACCCAGCACTCGCTCTGCAAAGCGTCTGTCGCCCGGGGCCCTGCGGCCTTGCAGGCTGCCGCGTTGCCCTTCAGAACCCGCTGCCAGCCGGGGGAGCGGCGCCTGCTGCATTTCCCATGACACTGCGATGTGTGCGACCTGCTCTCGGCGGCCCCCCGGAGCCAGGGGCCCTGCCGGCCCGCTGCGGTGCTGTCCTCCGCCCACAGACGCCAAGTTCGGAGACGCCGCGCGTGACAGCGGGGACGGAGCTGAAGCGTTCGCCCCCCTCAGCTCCCTGGAGCACACCCCGCGTAGGGAACGGGCACAGGTCCCCAGACACAGCCTGCGCGCCAGCGGCCCTGCAGGCTTCCCGGGGGCAGACGGCGCTCCGCAGCGGAACCTGCCGGCCCTGCGCCGCCGCCGCCGCCCGGGGACGCCGTGTCAGAGAGCGCAGCTCCCGCACCTCCAGGCACGCTCCTCTCAGCCCCGCCTCCCAGCCAGCCGGCTCCGCGGGAAGGGGCCTCGTGCGCTGCTCCTCCTGCAGTGTGGGCCCTCGTTTTCAATGTGAAGAAACTTGTGATCTTGTTGGGAGATGGCTAAGCCTGTAGAAATTAAAGAATCGTTAACAGGGGGCCACGGTGTTGGCCTGTAGGGACCTCTCAGCTTCACCCAAAGGGGACTAGGAAAAGAACACTTTAAAGGTAAGACCTCCCTGGGTCGCATTTTGCAGCCCAGGGTCATGCTTGGGGAAGAGGGGGTCACAGAAGAGGCGGCCACAGACTCCTAAGGCCAGAGCTCACCCCTCCATCCTCCGCCTTCGGACAGGAGGGACTGCGCCCCCTGCAGACGCAGGTCCCCGGGGACACGCTCCGGCCCCGCGCCCGCCCTCTGCACGTGTCCTCGCGCTGGCCATTGGGAAGGGCTGCTCTGGGCTCTCCAGGCTGGTTGCCCAGAGTGTTCTGAGGATGCTGTCCAGGGAGAGCCCGGACGCCCACCGCTCAGGCTTCGAGCCCTGGTGAGCGGGTGGTCTCTGCTCAGGGATCTGGGTTAGACCGTCAGGGACTCCGGCCGCGAGGTCCTCGACTGGTCTGTGTGGGAGTCTGTCACCCCTTTCTGCCAACAGCAGAGCAAGAGAAAGCAGCAGTCAACCCCCCACCCCAAGCCTCCGCTGTTACTTCCCTGAGATGAGGAAACGTGGCCTCACAGAGAACAGAAGCCAAGGAGAAGCGCTGTCTAGCTGCCCAGAAGAGGGTCTTCTCTAAGACGGGGTAGGGGGGCCTCCAGCCCAGAGTCCCCGGGCTTATTGCAGATTGTTCTGAAATAAACCCACTGGGAGGAGACCCACGTGCATGAGAAAGGAACTCAACTCGCAAGGGGTGTGGTCCCAGGGAGAGCCAGCCCCCCGGGGACCCCCGCCCCGCGCTCGCTACAGCCCAGCGGCCCTGTCTCCTCGGGGAAATTCAAAGAAAGAGAAAAACCCAGAAAACTCAGTTCCGCTGAGGCGGGAAATCCCACAAAAAGGCCGGCAGGACCCCTAGGCAGGGCCGCTGCTCTCCTCGCCGCACCGACCGGTTCCCTGGCCCAGAGTCTCTATCTCACTTTTTGCCTCTAAAGCCGCTAACTTACACCTAGATTTCTATTGGTTCCCTGAGCTCACTTCTGATTGGTTATTACTCTCACTCCTGATTGGTTATTACTCTCACTTCTGATTGGTTATTACTCTCACTTTTGACTGGTCTACTTCCCTAACTTCTGATTGGTCCATTTGTAGTACTTCATTTGCATGGGGCTCACTCCTGATTGGTCTATTTCTACAAAGCTTGTTCCTGGTTGGTCAACTTCTGTTGTACTTTATTTGCATATGATGTTGCAAAGGGTAAAACTGGCAGCCTATAAAGGCCTGTGTAACGCAACAGCCGGCGTCCGGAGCTTGAAGTGTTATCTCGTCTGGGCCTGTTTTCATAATAAACCTGAGTTATCCACCTTTCAGAGTGCTGCTTGGTCTCTCGACCGCTTCCTGGTGGCTGTCCCAACTGAGTCGTAACACCGGGCTGTAACACGTTTTTCAGCCACACCGCCACGTGGACATTTATCCTCATGTCTGCAAAAGAACTGAAGTGCAGAAGAACACCCTTAATTCACAGGGTGCCTTGAAATTCCGACATCTTCCTCCCAGTCTCCGTCTCTTTGACCCCAATGACTACCGCCCCACGAGGCCTCCTTTCCCCCAAACACTGCCGGCACCAGCCGGGCCTCAGGCCTTCACGGGGACCTTCCCACAGCTGCAGTCTGTCCTCGCTTTACCCTCGGACCGTGGACAGAGGCGGCGACGGCCCCAGGCAGCGGAACCCTCACCCCTTAGAAGAGGCGACGAGTGAGGGAGGAGGTCACACGCCCGACAGTTCACGCCGTTCTTTCATTCCCCTCAGCGTTTGTCAAGCCGCAGGTTCTGTTCCTTGGCACGTCGTTCTGCACCCCCAGTCTCCTCCCACATCCAGGTGCCCCCTCGCAAAGGGGGATTTCTGACACCCCTTTAGGGGTGATCGCAAAGGTGGGTTCTGCTTCTCCCGGGGGTGTGCGCAGGAACGCTCCTGGAGGCTCTACACTTTGTTTATAAACCTTTAAGTCACGTAGTCACAGTGCTGCAACTTGCTTTAGCCTGAGCTGAGATTTTGAAAAATGTTGCAAAGTTGACACCTTTGGAGAATCAAATGATACTCGCCACCCAGCTGTCACTTTTCCCCAGAAAGTGTCCCACCCACCCACCCACTCCTCCCCACAACCAGCGGCGGGCCGACCAAAACTCTGCACCTGGTGCCCGTCACTGGTGAGGCAATTAAAACACAGGAATCATCCTGTGAACAAAGCGTCAGAGGGAAATTACCCAAAAACTATTGCAATTTGATGCTGTATTAGCTTTTACGGAGCGCGGCGTGGTGCAGGGCTTCTTGAGGAGGAGAACCTCCACCTCCAGGTGGACACCCCACTCCCTCGAAACGCAGCATTTAACCAGCCAGGGCTGGGAAATGAGCCTGCTTAGAAGTTCATATTTAAGCACATGACCGAGGGATGGTTACTCATCTCATCCTTGGTTTTTCTGAACTGTTGAGTTGTTGGCCAGAAAGTGAGGCATAGCAACGTCCCCGTTTTCCATGAGAGCCGACCGCGCACAGCGTGGCAGTGTCAGGGCGTCTTCGCGACTCTGTTTGCCGCTGACCGTGGAGGGAGGCGTTAACCTGACCAAAGGGGAGCAGTGCCTCTGTCCCGTCCTGGGAGCTCACCCTGGGCCCTTGGCATTTCCTGGGTGCAGGAGCCTCTGTTCTCCCTGGGGTTCCCCTGGGACCACACCTGGCGTTGGTTCTAAGGAGGTGGCAGTTCTCCAGGAAGGTAGGTGTCTGGTTCTGGTGCCACCCTGGCCTCAGGGACCGTCACAGGGCAGAAGGACCCCCCTGAGTCCCTGGAGCAGTTTCCTGTCCACTCCCTGCTTCCACATCCTCTGCCGTGTAAACACTTGACCAGGCGGAAGTGTTCTGGGACCCAAAGTCACGGCGACCCAAGCGAGCAGAGAGGTCGGCGCTGTGTGAATCGTGGCCTTTGTCTCCGGGGCGCCCGGAGGACTGCGCTCTGAGGGCACACCTGCAGGGACGGGACGTGCTGTGTGCTCACGTGTGGGCACTGGGGCTTGAGTTGTGGTGCATAGATCATAACCTGTAGCGTGTATCTTCACAACACAAGAGGTGGGGGACGACCAGATGACCCACGCGTGGACGATTTCCCAAACGAGCCCTGGGGGAGCTGTGTGCTAGGTCACCACCAGCTTGTTACAAAAGTTAAGAACCGGCGGAGGGCATCTACGCGGAGCACGTGGGGTGAAGAGCAACTCTCAGGATTTACTGTGAAGTTAAAGAAAGGAGAGAAAACCAGGTCAGAGGGAATGTAAATAGGACACGGTATTTTGCATAAAATGGAAAGGGAAACGTGAAAACGTCCCTGCATGTGAATCCGTGAATCGTTTTGTTTCAGAAACGCTGGGAGGACACACCAGGCATGCATTCCCCTGGTAACTGTTTGTGGATATTCTGATAAAGCAGCGGGAGAAGGAGCCGAGGGGGACAGAGGGTGGGATTTTGACCGTGCAGTGCACGTTCGTGCAGTTTTAGCAGTTGAGCGACGTCAGTGTCTTACATGTTCTAAAAAGTTAAAATACAGTAAAAGTGAGTGAATCGCAAATGCCGCCACCTGAGACAAGCCTGCGACAGATGGAAACATCGCCGCTCGGAGGAAGCGATCACTCCCAGGGACCCTGAGCACAGCCCTCTGGCCGCGTGTCTGCGGAGGGTGCGTCCCGCTGAGAGTCCATCGTCTCCACCCACGGCTCTCGTGTTGGTGACCCTGACACAAAGATGTTGCCGCTCCTCCAGGCACCTTGCACGGAAAAGGAGCGACACACAGGCCAGTGTTACCAACCATGCTCTTGGGTAGAAGAGACCAGGTGCAACTGTGAACATTCAGAAAAAGACCCATAACATAGAATTTTAATTGGAAAATTTTAGAAGACGTAAAGGCCTCGTCACCCTTGGTGGTGGGACCTCAGTGCCCAGGCGGTGGCTTCTTAGCGCCACTGGACACGTTTGCTTGGGTGTGATTCCAGAAGCACCACCGCTGGGCGAGGAAGGGAACCTGGGAAGGGAAGGCCACCTGCACGAGTGGACCCTGCGGGGGTCGCCGGGGCCGCAAAGAGACGTGTGTTTGCCCTCCTGGGGGGTGGGAGCGGGGACCCCGCCATCTCCATCCACCTTTGGTTGAGGGGCACCTCCAGGGCACCAGCTCGCGGGATACACCCCCGCCGGCCCTGAGGCCAGGGCACCCCCCACCACCCGGGGACAAAGGCGCAGCGTCCCCAGCCCATGGGGAGGCACCTGCTCACGTGGCCTGTGGGGTGTGTCCGGCTGGGAGCCACAGCCGGTCCTGGGATGGACACTGAGCAGGGATGGGCCCTCTGCTCCCCAGTGTCTGTCCCCTGGTGTCTGCCTGGCCCAGGACCCCACCGCCCGCCCGGCCAGAGCACCTTTGAGAAAATTGGCTCGTTTTCCTGAAAACATTCTGGCCACACCTCATACCACTTCTGTCCTCAGAATAATTAGCTCACTCGTAGGGAAATACGCCCTGGAAATTATCTGAGAGAGTGGACTCGGCACACCCTAGTGGGAAGCGGTATTGCCTCGGGTTCCGGGAAGGCCGTGTGGCCTTGAACTTCCCTGTGGGCCTCGGAGGCCCTGCTGTGAGGCTGAACCCCGTGTCACTTAGTGGGTCAGGGCCGCTGTGACCTGGCCTGTTTGTCCTCCTCTTTCTCACTATGCACTGAGCGAAAGCCAACTAGCCCAAGTTCTATTCCTTCATAAACCACCCCTCCTGCCGCAGCCCTGCCTCCTCCCCAGAAGGAGGGACCGTCGAGGTGACAGACCCGCGCCCCCCGGTTTCCCACACGACAGGAGTGAGACCCACCGGGGTCAGGTGCTACTTAGGGGAAAGTCACAACGCAGCATCGCCGTGCGGCCCCCGGCGGGTGGCTCCTCCGGGGCTCAGGCTCGCACCTGTGCCCAGAGCCGGGCCCTCGGGCCCCAGAGGGAGCAGCGACGTTACCCCAGACGCCCAGCAGACTCACCAGCGCTCGCTCGTTAGGACTAGAACGTCCTCTCTGGTGGGTAGCTCATCACCACTATGTTTAAAAACCTACCACAACCCGTGAACCCCCGCGGGGCAGGCCTCCCTCCGGCATGGGTTCTGTGGGCTCTGAGCAAAGCCCTGAGCGGCGGGAGACGGGCGGCGGGCAGCAGCAGGTCTTGAGCGGGAGGCTGTGTGACAGCAGGAGTGCCCGCTCCCGCCGGGCTGGGCGCACGGGGCCACAGGGACGCGGCTGTCACAGCCAGCTCTGCAGGCTGGGTCTGGGACAAACCGGCGCGTGCTGCCTGGGGGGCTCAGGTCCCTCTCGCCTGCCCACAGCCCACGCCGCTCCAGAAGCAGGGACGGGGCCAAAAACGTGCTGCACAACAATGAACAAACGAGGAAGCCGCCACGGCGCAGCCTCTGTGCCCTCGGAGCCGGGACGGGCGCACACTCAGGGGCCGAGGGCCAGCGGCCGACAGCTCTCACTCTGGACTGAGGTCGAAGCCCTCTGGTCACCCTCCGCCTGGCCAGCCCCTCCTCCGTGTCCCCGTCACCATTCCACGCCTGTGCGACACTCCCCAGGGTGGGTGCGGCCATGGGAGCAAAGTGCCTGGCCCCTGCCCTGGGCTTGCTCAGCGGCTTTTGGACCAGAGACAACAGCCGCGAACACACGCGTGGCCGCTGGGTCTTGGAGGAGGACAGGCGTCCCTGGTAGCACCTGCGGCCCCGGCCTTGTGGGTAAGAGCGTCTCTTTCCTTGCGAAAGTGTCCCAACCTGGACAGTAACGACACGGCCACCCTGTGCTCTGGGGCCTCCAGGCGCCTGTCACACACCTGGACTTAGGAAGCTGAGAGTCCGCCCGCGTCTCTCACCCCAGCAGGCGAGGGAAACAGACGCATGAAGTACGCAGGTTTCCCAGCAGGTCCTCCCCGCCCGTCCGTCTCCAAGGTGAGGGGCGGGAAGAGTCAGGGGCATCACCGCTGTGACGCCAAACACCCGCTCACGGAGAACTATCTCGAAAATGACGAGCAGTCAGCCCTGGCTGGAAGGCCGCACGCAGCGCAGTTCTCCAGCGTCACGTGGTTCCACCCTCGCAGTGACCCTGGGTGGAAATGAGGGCCCCCAGGGCTCAGGGTCCCCCAACGCAGGTGGGAATCCCAGCCTCGGGCAGAGGCCACCGGGGCCCGTCCCGGTCCCTCCAACGCCCTCAGCCGCGGGGCTGGACGCCGCAGCCGCGGTGAGATGCCTGTCAGCCCCTGCTTTCTCCCCGCTGATTTCCGACATCCAATTAATCTTCCAAACGTTCGGCCCGGGGGAGGGAGGAGCGGGCAGAAGCCTCAGGTAACCGTAATGAAGCACTAATCAGCCTCATTTCTGCAAATGCGCGGCTCCCCCTTCGTCCCAGGCGGACGGCCCGTCCCCGCGGTGTTTACATGTGTGCTAACAGGAGATATCAAGAGGCGAGGCGAGCCCAGATGCAAATACCCGAGTGCGACGCTGTGGCCTCAATTAGCGGGGCTGCTGGCAGGGAAGCGGGACTTATCTGCCTTTCTCAGCCCTGCAGGCTTTGTTGGATATGAAAGGACATTTGGCACAAATTAACTTTCTCTTATTGGAAGAACAGAGCAGGGAGACGAAGCTCCCTCGCGCGCATGAGTGTCGGGGCAGCAGGGCTGCGGTGGCTGCGGACGAGGTCCGTCTGCTGGGGCAGATTGTCTTCAGCGGGAAGAGGTCCCCCAGGCCTGGGGCGATCTGAAATAAAACAATTCAGACAACCCCAGCGGCCCCCAGGGCTCGCAGAGCGCACAGCACCGCTCTGAGGGGACGCTGGCAAGCGAGGTCAGCGCTCCCTGGGCTTCACGCAGGGTTCCCTCCTCTCGCACTGCTTTGGAACCGGTGGAGGTGGGTTCCAGTTACAGACGCCCCGGCGGCCGGGCAGGTGGCCGCTGTGGCCTGGCTGCCCGCACGGCGATGGGCGCGTGGGAGACAGCGGGGCCCGAGGGCCCGAGGGGCCTCAGCTGGTGGGCAGGAAGTCAGGTGCAACCGGGGTAGGTCCCTGAGAAGTCGCCCCTCGAGGGCGTGCGGCTGAGGCTGCTGGAGGCGCGGGAGGACCGGGTCGGGAGGAGGTCACAGGAAAGGCACATGCCGCGGACACCCAGCATCGAGTGGAGACACCGGCCGCCCCTGGAGCCTGAGGCCATGAGAAGTGAGCCCAGCGCTGAGACGACGCAGTGGGCCGCCTTCCACACTGCGCCCGGGGGAGAGGCTCGCTCAGTGCACAGAGCCCTGAGGGCGGGCGGGGCTCGGGCGGCGTGGGGGGCCCCTTCCTCGGCAGGCCGCTCCTCCGCCCCGGGTGCCCGTTTCCTCATCTGTGAGACGGACGGGATTAGCATCTGCCACACGGGGTTGAACGGGGTTAAGTGAGAAAATACGTGCAAAATTCTTAAAGCAGGCTCTGAATGGGAAGGCCACCCAAGGATCTTGGGAGACCGAGCCCCTAGGGAGGAGGCCTGCGAGGGCCGGGCGGGGGGTGCCCGCTGGCCCTGCAGGGCCGAGTCCCTGCGGTGAACGTCTCGGTGAAAGGAGGGGAAACCCAGGGCTTCTTGGGCTAAGAAACAAAAGGGTCGGTGAGGCTGGGCCTGACTGTCCACCACATCCAGTATCCAGAGCTTGTATTCATATAAAAACGATCGAATAAATGTAGCAGCAGCTGAATCATCAAGGCAAGAAATAAAGCGGTTCTTTTGTGAGGGACGTGCGTGAACAGTGAAGATGAAGGTTTATGGGTTTTGTTTTTTTTAATGTGAGAGACTTTGCTAAGTGTTTAAATTGTTGAGAAGAGATGGTTAAGGGTTCAGGGTGTGGGGCGGGAGGGCACAGACTCGCTCTCAAAGCCCCCAGCCGCCCACATGTCTCTCCTTCCCAAACTCCCAGCTGTCTTTTACTGTGAGTTGTGGGACAACGGACTTCCAAATGATCATTTGGGGAGTTTTGGCAATTTGATTGCTCCCACCAGGATATCGCCAACTCGGGCGGTTGTAACAGGAAAATGAGGCAGTTACATCAAGGGAGGCAGAGGTCTCTGCGTGGAGGTCGGAGGACGGAGGGTCCACACGGGCATCTGAGCAAAGGAGGTCACCTTGGGGCGTGAGTCGGGGAGGAATGGAAATGTGACCGCTTCCCCTGGCTGCGTGGACTCCTGAGGTGTCGTGGAAGGTCCCCGCTGCCGCGGGCGCATGCTCTGAGGGCAGGTGGAACCGTAGCCGCTGAGACACAGGGGCACGTGGCTCCCGAGCGTCCAGAGGGGAGGGCAGAGCCACCCTGGTGCAGGTTGTGGGGGGCTGTGCAGAACTTAGGCAGCAGGGATGCAAAAAGCGTGGTTCTCTCTTTGGTGGGGGGACCAGGAACGGAAGGACGGGTGCAGGACAGGTGTGGCTGCAGGTGGGTGACGGGGCGGCACTTTGGGGGCAGCTGCGGAGAGGGTGGAGGGTGGTCAGACGCTGGATGTGTTTAGGGGGTGAAGCCAGCGTCACCTGCTGATGGGCTGAATGGGGGCTGTGGGTTTAAAAAGCCTCGAGGAGGAAGCTCTTGTTCCCTGCCTGCCCAGCTGGAAGGAGAGAGGCCCCACTCACAGGTCCAGGAGGGAGCGCCGGGCAGCAGGTGCGCAGGGAGGGCGGGCGCCCTGTCTGGGGCACGTGCAGCGTCTCCATGATTTGATTTCTCTCTGCAGAGGAGTGAGAACTTTTGCATAATGTGGAATTATTTCAATTCATTCCAAAAACAGTCCCCGCGTCTTGCCTTCGCTCCTTTACATAACTCAACATTATACAGCTTTCTAACAATAACTCCAAGAGCGCCCTCACTTCCTGCTGCAACCCAGGTTTCTATTTTCTCCTCTGAAATGACAGCGCTCGGCGGGCGCTATGCTCCTCGCTGTGGGGAAGGCTGGCGTGCCTGAGATCAGACACATGCAGGTGGAGAGGGAGCTTCGTCCTGGGGTGAGGGCGTTGGCCCTCCAGCGCCTGGCTTCTACCTCTGCTCAGTGAGAAACGTGTTGTCTCATTCTCTGCGTAAAAAGTTTAGCTCAGAAATGCCACAGGGACACTCAGCACGAGATGGAGGGCTGGGCGGCGGGTTCTGCCCACCACATCCTCCCCAGGACCCCTCCCCGCGATGGGAGCCCCGCCCTCTGTTCCTGCAGGGCCGGCTGGTTTTCCACGTGGGGGTCTGATGGGGGGGTCCTGGATGGACCCTTCAGAGACACTTAAGTCGACTTCACCTTAAGAGGCCCACGGCTTTCTCTGCCTCCTGCCGCTGGCTCCACGCCAGGAACTGGGGTCAGACCCCCTCAGAGACCCCGAAGGGAACCCAGGAGTAGAAGGTAGAGACTCCATGAGCTTGTATGAGAAAACATGTAACTTTACTTCACTTACGTCTAACTGAAAATTAGAATTTCCTTCTATTATAAATGTTGGCCAAAAGGGGGGAAAAAAACCGTGAAATATTAGCAGTACTTGTTTTTGTCACCAATAAAAACCCCAGGTGTTTTCATATCTCATCACAATGGTCGTTTGGCCCATGAATTTAAGATGACGTCTGTTACCACATCACAACCTCTGAAATAGTTTAGTAAGCGGTCTCTTTCCTGTTACTGTAATTCATTTTATTTTTTAATCTTATGTATTTTATTTTATGTACCTAAAAATAGTCTTCTGAGGAAGACTGTGTGGGCTTCCAAGCTCCTAGAAAACAGGGGTGGTGTTTTGTTTCTCTTGTGACCCAGCCCCAGGGATAGGGACCAACATGGGATGTCGTTTCCTCCCTCTCCCATGCACAGTACACCAGGTTCCCAAGGGATTTCAGTGTCGTTCAAACAGACTTTGAGTGGCTACAAACTGTTGAGAACCCACATGTTGACTTATCCATTTGGTATTGATCAGAATTGGTTCACCACCCATCCATCCACCCACCCATCTATCCACCCACCCATCTACCCATTCATCAACCCATCCACCCATCCAGTCACTTGACAAGGCACACAACACAAAACGCAGTGTACCATGTGTGGACCAAAGCTCATGAATCAGGGATAGCTTACTGATCTTATAATTTGAGAAAAAAAATATGACACAAGTGTCACAGAGAGGTAAAAACTGAAGGTTGAATACTTCTAGGAGAGGAAATGAGGTTGAAGGGCTCAGACTTTGAAAGCAGAAGAGTTCTGGGTCTGGAGTGCAGCCCTTGTTAGACTGGCCGGAGCTGACCCCAGCCTTCTGCTTCCTCGTCTGTGCAAAGGAAGTGACACTATCTGGGCCTACGTTTTTAAGGGCTCACAGTGCTGTGTGACACTGCGGAGGGAGAGCCGCACCCTCAAAGCGACAGGGTGCTGGGGGTGCTCTCGAGTGCAAGGTTCGAGCTCCAGCTGGAGGGTGTCATTCACAGACTTTCTTTGTCTCCCGCAACCAGCCACCTCTTTCCAAACCCCCCTCCCACCCTTGCTTGCCCTCATGTTTCCACCTGCACACCTTCGCTGCTGGCCAGCCGCGGGGCCCATTTCTTAAGGAAGAAGAGGAGCACGTGGAGGGGTGCCCTCCTCGGGGAACCCCAGGGTCTTCGCATGTTTCCGAATCATCTGCCTGTCAACAGATGATCACAGGACGCAAAACCTAACAAAAACTGAGAAACCGGAAAATAACGCAAGCCTGCCTGTGAAGCAGTGTCCCCTGGCTGACGACCTCCTTGGTCCTCAGAGGAGAGCCCTAGGTATTTATTAGAGGAGGGTGACCGTGCCCGGAAAGATGGACTGGGGGGCATGCGAGGGTGAGCCCTGGTGTGAAGGAGGCAGGCCTGGGCCCGTGTCTGCTAACTGCGAGCACAGGGACTTTGGGGAAGCAACTTAACCTTCTGCGATGGCTGGGACGTTTGCTCCAGAGCTGCTGAATTACATCTCTGTGGATAAGGATTAATTAGTGAAGGGGGATTCCCTGAAGCAACCAAGGGTCACATGCTCCCATGGACAGGATTTCATTCCATCTTCACCATATCTTAGGACTCAAATATTAGTAGCCCAGTGTTTGCAGTCTTTGCAAGATACTAACCTATTCAATGCTTTCATCCCAAATAATCTCATGGAATTAATATGATCATGTTTTAATATTATATAGATATATCATAGATATTATAGATACAGGTGTGTGTTTTTCAGAACAGGTGATGTCACCTGCCAGATTAAAAGGCACTGAAGTATCAAAAGCGTCAATTACTAGTTTGCTCCTTTCCAAAAAGCGTTGCAGGAAGTGGTGCCTGACAAACACATGTTTCTCGTGGAATCACGGGAAAGCCCAGACAAGCCATGGACCTGAGCTTTATGCACAGAGCAGAGACCGAAGCCTTCCTGGGGCTCTCGAGGCGTGAAGCTTCGCTGTAAGTCTCGAAAATACTTCCCATGACTTTTTTTTTAATGATTGTTCTTCAGGGCAATGAAAATACAAATACAAACTGTGCTGAACAGTGACGGGTCCACTTCACTGTCGACCTCGCGCCACACCTGCCCCCGCGCTCACGGACGTGCCCGTGACGCGCGCGTCAGTTTCTGGGTGGATGGCGCACGCGTGCCAAGAAGGTTTCCTTATAAGCGGGGTTGCAGGAGTCGCGCCCTCCTGCTCTCCGCCTGGCTCTGCCCTTCAGCAAATCTGCAGCCCCGTCAGCAGGGGCAGCGCGCAAGGAGGAGAAGTGCAAACGCAAAACCGTCCGTGTCTTGCCGGGAACTGAGAACATGGGCCTGAGGAAGGACGCCCGCCCCCCTCGAGCTGGCGTGCAGGCTCCGACCGCGCGCGGGATTCTCCGGTGGCTGCGCTCCGGTCCCGCCTGTACCTGTGGGTGATCGTGACGTGCCTGGATTGTGTGTGTGACCGCGGGGCTTTATGGAAAAAGCACGCATCGTGTTTACGAATCTGGAAAAGGTCGGTGTCACTGAGAGAGTAGCTGGGGCCACACCTGAGGAGGCAGATCGACCCCTCTTCACCTGAATTTGGAGGTCCCTCTCCATCCGCTCACCCAGCTTCTCTGCAGAGGACCCTCTGGCAAGAGGGGCAGACTGTTAAAGAAATGAACCCACCTTCAGTCGACGCTCTTCCCCGGCCGTCACGAGGCTGAACGCTTTCCTTCAGCGTCCCCACGTCGCCGTTTTGAAAACGGCCGTGGACTGAATCTCCGGCACCCACGCGAACTGCGGCTCCCGCCGGCAAGCCCAAAACTGACGCCCCCGCACCCGCCTCAGGAAAACAGCCAGGCCGCTGAGCGACGAACGGAATATGGCAATTACACGCTGCCTTGCTCTTAATTTAAGATCATTTTATTGAATCTTTTTAAAATAGATTCAGAATCCACCAGAACCTGTAAGGGAGGGTCCCGCTGCTGCGCACCGGAGGGAAACGTCACACTTCCAGGAGGACAGTGCCGGGCGGGTCCTGGGAGGGCGGCTCCTGGGAGGGCGGCTCCTATGGGGGAGGGGGCTCCTGGGAGGGTGGCTCCTGGGGGGGCTCCTGAGAGGGCGGGTCCTAAGGGGGCTCCTTGGGGCGAGTCCTGGGAGGGAGGGTCCTGGGGGGGGCTCCTGGGGGCGGGTCCTGGGAGGGCGGCTCCTGGGGGGCGGCTCCTGGTCAGCGCAGGAGGCTTCCTGCTTGCAGGTGCACAGACCACGACCCCCTTCACCGCCACGCAGGGGGCGTGCCCTTAGGGCCAAGCCTTGTCGCCTTTCCTGGGAAATTATACAGAAGGAAACCCCGTAAACATCAGCTTGAAGACTCTGCCGTGACTCCGTCCCATCGCGGCCCTGGGATCCTCGCTGAACGTTTGCAAGTCTCGTTCCTCGTGTGTCTGTGTGTGACACTGCGGCGCTTTTGAAAGCAGACCTACAGTCAAGAAGACGTTTCTAGACAAGGGCTGTGTGGCTGCACGTTGTCAATAATCTCTGCGAGGAAGCAGACTGGCCCTTCTCTTTGGCACGTGGGTTACTTCGAGCTGAAAACAGTCCGGGCGCGAAGCCCCGGGAAGGCGCCTTGACCTCCCCCGGGGCCGCAGGCTCGTGGGCGGGCGCCGGGCCCGGAAGGGAGCGCCGCCGGGTCGGCTGCAGGGCTAGCGGGCTGTGCGGCCAGAGCCCAGCAGGGCCCTCCGGGGCACCCTGTCCCGCCGTCCCTGCCCAGCCCCCTAGACCGCTGCCCGCGCACTCTTCCGTCTCCACGTCCGTCGCCGTCTCCCTCTGACGTCCCAAACCGCTGCCCGCAGCGTCTTCGTTTCTCTCTGGCCGAAGATGACATTTACGGCGAGGAGCTCAGTCCCCGGTCCCCCACGGGCACACGTTGCCGCACTTCTGTCTGTCTCCTGTTAGTCGGCTTCACGCCAGGTTAGTCCGCAGACCATCGACAAGAACCTGGAAGGGTGAAGGGAAACTTCCTCCCCGACATCCCCATGGAGAGACTTCCCTGAAATGGCAGTTGCATCATGAAGATGGAACCCCACCCCTGCCGTGACCCCCACTCGCGTGTCCAGGCCCTTGCTGGGTGGTGGACTTCACTCCAGACATTTTGCGCACCATCCCATTGTTTCCCGTGAGCCAGGATTACCATTACCACCAGCTAAAAATGGACTTGGAGGCCTCTTGGCGGGTCGGTAACTTCCCCCAGGTCAGCAGCTCAAAGCCTCGTGGCGTCACCAGCACCCTCGTGGGGTTGCAAGGCCAGACAGTCTGGCTGCTCACTCTGCCTGGACTAGTTAAAGCGGCTCAATTTAATTGCCAAAATATCGATTCCATGCAAGGTACCCGCCAGCCTGCCCAGCTGTCATCGCCCACCCAAGCTCGGCGCCTGTCCCGCCAGCAGCCACGATGGCAGACATCACCCCGGGCCCTCCCAGTGGAGCTGAGCCGCCTCCGGCGAATCACGACTTCACCTCTCTGACCTCAGCTTCGAGCTGAGTCGGGAAGAACCGCACCTCTGTCTCTGACTCAGGCGTCTGATCACGAGCTTGGTGTCGCTGCTTCGACGGCTCGATGCCCCGTCTCCGAGCAGGTCTCAGCTCCCCGTCAGCAGCCCGCAAGCCTCCCTCTCACGGCGACGTGGCTCCACCCAGCCGGTCGCACCGAACCCTGGCCTCATCGCAGGCTCATTTCTTACTCCCGCACCCAGCGTCTAATCCATTAGGAGACCCCAGTGCTCTGCCTGCAGAGGGAGCCTCCTGCAGCCCCTGGTACCCACCTGGACCTGAGCCACACCGCCGCCCTCATCACCCAGCCCCCAGCTAAGCGGGCTCCCCGCTTCCCCGACCTCCCACAACACCCCACCTCAAACATTCACAATCCAACAGCCAGTCAGCCCCTCAAAACACATGCCGAGCCGGGCCAGCCCTCAGCTCACATCCGTGAGTGTCACACCCCGCTCAGAGTGAGGTCGCAGGACGCCCGCCCCCTCGCTCCTTCTCCAGCAAGACACCCGCTGTGGCCGCGGGGCCACGTCCGGCTGTTCCCTCTGCCGGAGCGCTCCTGCCCAATTTCCACGTGGCTGACCCCCTCTGCAGGGGGATGGCCCTGGCGACCCTCACTCCATTCCCCCGGTACTTCCTTCTTACAGAGGGACCGTCATCTGGATGTCCCTCAGACCCTGCTGAGCGCCACACGAGCGGGGGTCCCAGCCTCAGCCTCAGGCCGCAGCCTCTGCTGGAGCCCCTGGCCACCTCCGCACGCGGACGGGATGAGAGGCACACCGGGTGCCACTGGTCCTGACTCGGGTGAGAGGCGCCACCAGGAGGGCCATGCAGCGTGTGAGGGTCGCGGGGTCACTCCCCACGGGGCACAGGCCCTAGACTGCGCCGGCATCCCCCGCAGACGCCCGCCTGAGGGCCCTTGGTCACGTGTGCTCTGACGCAGGTTACAGCCAGTGGCAGACCTCTGGGAAGCAGGCCAGCCGGGATCCTCTCCCTCGGAGTGGAAGTCCACGTCCCGACCGTCCTCTGACGGGCCTGGCGAGTAGACACTGGCTCCTGGGCCCCTCGGGGCAGGCCACTCTGACATGCTGGCTGCACTCAGATGCCTGAATTCCTCCGGGGCCCCCTTCCCGTCCACTACCTCTGTCCCCACAGGGACTCCCTGGGGTCCTCCACAAGGTGACCTGTTTGCAACCCAACCCTGCCTCTGGTATACGTGCGGCCAAATCCAACCTGGGCACCTTCAGACGCAGAATGCGAGTGTGGACCGTGGACAGAAGCCACGTATGGAGGGGGCAGCTTCTCCATCTGGTCTACCTCCCTCCTGTGAGCAACCATGAGGACGAGGTGTCTCAGCAGAAACTGACCATAGACCGAGGGGTGCCCGTGTGCGTGCGTTTACAACACACACGTGCATTATACATGTGTCTAGAAGAGCATCCTTGCCCTTGCAGGGCTCTGCTCGGTTTCGACAAGCGAAGATCTCAGCTTTTCTAAAGGAAGGTGCTGTGAGTCGACAGGATTCTGGTTGCCTGGAGATTATCTTGCTGATACGCTGGCTGGCTTTTCTATTTCTAAAGAAACTTATTTCACTGCTCCTCTTGCAAAATGCTGAGAGCTCTCTGCTTCTTAACACGCCTCCACATCCCTCTTCAAGGCGGGCCGAGCGTCGCCCGTGCCGTGGCTCCAGCCGGCTCAGTGTTCAGCTCGGCCGCCGGTGCCGGGGCGTGCGAGGCACAGACCCTCCTGTCTGCCCTGCTTCCTTCTGCGCGTCAAGGTGCACGCACAGCTGGTAAGGGCAGCTGCTCGGCCACCCAGCACAGGGAGGGGCACCGCTGCTCCCGGAGACTCCCAGACCGACTCCACTGACGTCGTGAGGCCGGAGCCGAAGGAACACGCTTCGGGGGTCCGCTGCCCACAGGTTTACACGCGCTGCTCTGCAGGGAAGGAGTCGGGGGGCTGCGGGCCTCTGCGGGGAGGGCGTGTGGGGAGTGACCGGGAGGCTTGCTGCCTTTCGTCCGGACACTCAGCAAACCAAGAAGGAACTTGGCTTGGAGGGAGGGCACGGAGATTGGTCCTAAAAGACAAACGCTGGGTCGCAGCCGCCCCAGGATCAGGTGGGAACAGCCGGGAGGTCCTGAGCCGGGTCAGCATCCAGGTGAGCTGCGAGTCCCAGACACACTCAAGCGGGAAAGGTGCCCGGGAGGTCACAGTGCGTCCATCCATTCTACCGCTGATGGGCATGTGAGTCATTCCCAGAGTCCTGCGTCATAGGTGTGCTGCTGTGGGCACTCTGGTACCCGTCTCTGGTGTAAATGTGGCACGATTCCGGCATGATCTCAGTGTCGTGGATTCCAGGTATGTTCCGTCTTGGTGGGGGCTCCGAAGCTCTTTTCCAAGTGGTTCCACAAATTCAAATTCACACTAGAAATGCATTAGAATTCAGTTTGCTCCACAGCCTTCCCAACAGTTGGCTGAAATACCATCACACTGGCCTTCGAGGAAACGCAAATACAGGCGAAATGTAATACACACACATGGGGTGTGATGTACATCCACTGGGACGTCATAGGCACACACGGGGGTGTGACGTGTGCACTGGGGCGTGATGTGCACGCACAGGGGTGTGACGTGTGCACGGGGACGTGATGTGCACGTGCGAGTGTGACGTATATACTGAAATACATGCACTGAATCGTAATGTGTGTATACGTAACTGTTTTCTTGATGACAAGGTATCAGTTTATCTTTTCATGTTTATTTGCCCCTAAAATATCTCTTACGCAATACTTCTTCGAGGCTTGTATTTTTGTAATCAGTTGTCTGTATTTATCTTTTTAAAACAGCACTTTTCATATGAAGTAATTATAGATTTACAGGAAGTTGCAAAGACAGTACAGAGAGGCCCCAGGACCCAGCTATTCCCAGTGGCTACAGCTTCGATAATTTGTGCACAAAATCCAAGTCAGGAGAGTACCACTGCTTCTGTTACGCAGCACGTTGGTTCAAGACGTCACAGGCACGGTGACCCGTTCCTTGCTGTCTCTGAGTTGGCGTCCACGGTTCGGACGGCCCGTCGTTTATTTAACCACCATCTGTTTGGAACACCCTGGGTGCGTTCAGATTTTAGCTACTACAAATAAATAGCTACTGCTGTGAAGAATCGTGCACAGATGTTTACGCTGACTTAAGTTTTTGTGTCTCTGAGATAAGTGCCCAGGAGTGAACTCGATGGTCACATAGGAAGTGTATGTTTAGTGTAGCTTGGTTTTTTTTTTTTAAGAAACTGCCAAACTCTTTCCCAGAGTGTCTGCCCGCTCACGTGTCCAGTGCCGAGCGGCGCAGCTTCTCTGCAGCAGAACCGAGCGTTGACAGCATCTTTTTTTTTAATTTCAGTTGTTCTAATGGGCGAGTAGTGACAGCTCACCGTGGTCTCCTTTTGTCCCCCCGCCGAAGAGCTAGCGACACTGAGCGCCTCTTCGTGTGCCTGCTTCACGCCTGGGCGCCGCCTTCGGCGAAACGCCTCCCCGGGCCTTCTGCCCACTTTCCCCGCAAATTCGTGTTGAGTTTTGGAAGAGCATCAGGTACTCCAGGTGCGAGACCTTCGTCAGACAGGTGGGTCCCAGACTCCTCCTCCCAGCTCTAGTTTGTCCTCTGATCCTCTTAGCAAGAGTGGAGCAAAGGGTTTGAGTTTTGATGAACCCTGTCTGCATCTTAGTAATTTTTACTGTATAATTTGGGCAAGAGCTACGTCTCAAACGTGTGTGTGTGTCTGTGTGTGTGTCTGTGTGTGTGTGTCTGTGTGTGTGTGTCTGTGTCTGTGTCTGTGTGTTTGTGTCTGTGTGTGTGTCTGTGTGTGTGTGTCTGTCTGTGTGTGTGTGTCTGTGTGTGTGTGTCTGTGTGTGTGTGTGTGTCTGTGTGTGTGTGTCTGTGTGTGTGTGTCTGTCTGTGTGTGTGTGTCTGTGTGTGTGTCTGTGTGTGTGTGTGTGTCTGTGTGTGTGTGTCTGTGTGTGTGTGTCTGTCTGTGTGTGTGTGTCTGTGTGTGTGTGTGTCTGTGTGTGTGTGTGTGTCTGTGTGTGTGTGTCTGTGTGTGTGTGTCTCTGTGTGTGTGTGTCTGTGTGCAAACGTGTGTGTGTGTCTGTGTGTGTGTCTGTGTGTGTGTGTCTGTGTGTGTGTGCTGTGTGTGTGGCTGTGTGTGTGTGTCTGTGTGTGTGTCTGTGTGTGTGTGTGTGTGTGTGTGTCTGTGTGTGTCTGTGTGTGTGTATGTCTGTATGTGTGTGTGTGTCTGTGTCTGTGTGTGTATGTGTGTGTGTGTCTGTGTGTGTGTGTCTGTGTCTGTGTGTGTGTGTCTGTGTGTGTGTGTGTCTGTGTGTGTGTCTGTGTCTGTGGGTGGGTGTGGTGTGTGTGTCTGTGTGGTGTGTGGTTGTCTGTGTGTCTGTGTGTGTTGTGTGGGTGTGTGTGTGTGTGGATGTGGTGGTGTGTCTGTGTTGTGTGCCTGTGTGTGTCTGGTGTGTGTGTGTCTGTGTGTGTGTGTGTGTCTGTGTGTCTGTGTGTGTCTGTGTGTGTGTATGTGTCTGTGTGTGTGGTGTCTGTGTGTGTGTGTGTCTGTGTGTGTGTCTGTGTGTGTGGTGTCTGTGTGTGTGTGTGTGTTGTGTTGTGTGCCTGTGTGTGTCTGTGTGTGTGTGTCTGTGTGTCGTGTGTGTCTGTGTGTGTGTGTGTCTGTGTCTGTGTTGTGTGTGTCTGTGTCTGTGTGTGTGTCTGTGTCTGGTGGGGTGTGTGTGTGTGTCTGTGTGTGTCTGGGTGTGTCTGTGTGTGTGTGTGTATGTGTGTGTGTGTGTCTGTGTGTGTGTGCCTGTGTGTGTCTGTGTGTGTGTGTGTGTGTCTGTGTGTGTGTGGTGTGTGTGTGTCTGTGTTGTGTCTGTGTGTGTCTGTGTCTGTGTGTGTGTCTGTGTCGTGTGTGTCTGTGTCGTGTGTGTGGTGTGTTGTGTGTGTGTGTGTGTGTGTGTGCCTGTGTGTGTGTCTGTGTGTGTGTGTCTGTGTGTGTGTGTCTGTGTCTGTGTGTCTGTGTGTCTGTGTGTGTGTCTGTGTCTGTGTGTGTGTGTCTGTGTGTCTGTGGTGTCGTGTGTGTGTCTGTGTGTGTGTGTGTCTGTGTGTGTGTGTGTATGCTGTGTGTGCTGTGTGGTCTGTGTGTGTGTGTCTGTGTGTCTGTGTGTGTCTGTGTGTGTGTGTGTCTGTGTCTGTGTCTGTGTGTGTCTGTGTCTGTGTGTGTGTCTGTGTCTGTGTGTGTCTGTGTCTGTGTGTGTGTGTGCCTGTGTGTGTGTGGCTGCGTGTGTGTGTCTGTGTGTGTGTGTCTGTGTGTGTGTGTGTCTGTGTGTGTGTGTGTCTGTGTGTGTGTGTGTGGCTGCGTGTGTGTGTGTGTGTCTGTGTGTGTGTGTTCGGGTCGGCCGCTCTCCGGCCCAGCAGCCGGCTGGCCTGTCCTCCCAGGGGCCTGAAGCCCTCCCCGCGCCCACACTCAGCCCTGAGCTCGCCGGCCCCCCGGGCCGAGAGCGCCCCCGGCACGTGCCCTGAGTCCAGCCGGGCAGCCGGGCGAGCAGATGGCACTGCAGGCCCGCGCTAGCGGTGGCGCCGCCGGGCTAGTTCTGAGCCAGTTCTCGTGCCCCTTATTCAGATTTTTATTATTTTCCTAGTTGTTTCCTGGAGATGCCGACCCTCTGCTGCCTGAGTTCTGCAAGGACAGCACGTTCACCCTCAGACTGTGACGTCTGGAAATGAGGGACCGTTAACCGAATCCACGTGGCTCGCAGCCGGGCACGCCCCCAGGAGCCGGCGCCGAGTGCCCGTTCCCCAGAGACGCCGCGTCACCAGGGCTTCTCCCGATGTAACAGCCCCCGCCGCGCTCTGCCGCCCTGTCCACACTCTCCCTCCTGTCGCCCCACCTTCGGGCCGTAACCGGCTCCTCTGTCCCGAGTCTCCATGGGCTGCGTGGCCACCTCCCTCCCTCCGCCCTGCGCCCCCTTGGGACCTCTGCATTGTCCCCCAACACCCCCAACCCCACCAGCCTCCCCTCCCGCCCCCTTCCAAGCTCCCTCCTTTCTTCCTGTCACCAGCGTAGTCTATTCTCTGCCCCCCAGTCATGGATTCTTTCTCGTTCCCTCTTGTCACCTTGACCTGAGCCTCAGTTCACGTTACCAGCATTGGGACCTTGGAGAAGATACTTTTTTTTAAAAAATTGTTATTGTTCCCATGAGCCTCAGCTTCCTTGTGCATAAGATGGGGGGACAATGCCTTGGATCTCTGTCGTGCGGGTCGGACCTCACTCGTGGGCAGTATCGGCTGCTGACCTCTGGAAGCAGACGTGATGGTCCAGCAACGCCAAGCACTCACTGTCCCATTGCCCCTCACGGCGTTCCTACAAGCCAGCACCCTCACCATGTACACCTCACAGGTGAGAAACGGGTGCTCAGAGCGGTGAAGGCAGGGGAGCCAGGGCGGAGCCTAGCCTGGCCCAGAGCTGCTCCCCTCCCCCGAACGGGCCATCACCAGGGCCCGGCCAGAACCACAAACATCCAGCAGCTCAGTGGGAGCCTTGCCAGCAACCCTCTGCAGGAGGCAGAACTGCCACCCCCAGTTCACCGAGGATGGAGCTCTCTCGTGGGAATTGCACCCACATTCTGGAGCTCTGGGGAGCTGGCTTGTCTCAAGGGTGGTCCGAGCGTCTCCCCTGCCCCCACCAGCGTATGCAGGCCATTCCCCTTTCGGGAGATGGATTGCCTCCCTTCCCCTTGAGTCCAAGCCTAGCAGCTCACTCAGCTGCTGATGGGGATGAGATCTGGGGCTTCTGGGCTGGGTCCTGAGAGGCCTGCGGACTCCACCCGAGCCCCGTGCCCTCGGAGCACTTGGTCTTGGGAGTCAGAAGGCCACCCCGCTGCTAGATGGACGCAGGGAGAGGCCCCGAGACTGAGGAGACGTTGCCAGGGCTCACTCGCAGGCAGGGCCCCGACACCAGGCAGGCGCCGAGCCCTTACTTTGCTGAGGCCGACCTGTGAGGCTCAGAGAGGCTGTGAGGAGCTGGGTGAGAGCGATGAAGCCAGAATCAGGGACCCTGAGTGAGGTGGGCACCCGCGTGTTAGGATTTCATTGCCCTCGTTCTATTCTCGCTTGTGCTAAGTCTCTCATCCTGTTTATTCTTTCAGTAAAGTTTGACATCTGGTGATAAAGGCCGGGACTGAGCTCTCCCGCTCCTGCTGAACGCGCAGAGGTGCCTGGTCCTTTCTCTAGAACTGCGCTGGTCTGGACACGAATCGCCTCATGAGGCCCTTCTGGGGATTAATCTCCTCGCTCCCGCTCCCCAGCAGTGAGAGCTGAGGGCTGAGAGGGTGCGTGTTAAAGGCCCTCAACCCCAGAGGAAAACGGCTGTCAGTGCGGTGACGGCTGTCCGCTGGCACCCCCCACCGTGGTCGCCGCGCAGCGTGGGCGCCGCCAGATCGCGCTGTACGCCTCAGACGAGCACTCACATGTCGGTCACAGCTCAGCTGAAAGAACGACTTGGGAAACGTTATTTTGAAGAGGGCGCCGAGCGGTGGGGGCAGGTCTTTGGCTCCGGGTCATGCGTGGCTGGTTCGGCAGGTGCACGGGCGCAGCTGGTGGAGAGCCGAACGCTCAGCTTCCCGGGAAACGCACTGGCCCCCGGGGCCTGCGACAGCCGCAGCCCAGCCCAGGAGAACGGCCCCTTCCTGGGGGCGGCGCCGGTTTCCCGGACCGGATCCCCTTCCTGAACGAGACCCTCGGGACCTCAGACCTGCTCAGGCTGCCGCCCTCCTTCCTCAGCACCTGCCCTCCGTCCTGCTTTCCCCCAGACGCTCCCGCCCCAGCTTCTCTGCCCTGCGCTCTGTCCCCACGGGCTGATCCCCGTGGACGAGCTGGTGCGTTGCTGGCTGAGAACGACCGGCGGAGGTGGGAGGTTTGGAGTAGAGAGAAACCAGGTGTCTCCCCCGATGCCCCCGTTCAGGCAGCTGGCTCGGACAGTGCCTGTGCTCCTGCGAGGACCGATCCTGCCAGGGGACCATCCCCCAGGGCAGCCAGCTTTGCGCCTTCACCCCACCTGGTCTGGCCCGTGGCCCTGCCCCCCACCTCCCAGTGCTGCTTCCACGGAAGCCTCTTCGTCTGAACCTCCTGGGGCCAAGCCTGCCCCGGGACTGTTCCCGAACCTCTCTGGGCCCCTGGCTCCACACCCCATACCTCTGCGGGAGGAGCCCCACCCCGATGCAGTGGCCATAGCCCCGGGCGTCCACTCCAATCAGGCCCCCTTTGCGTTTACCCCAATCCCTCCCGCCTGTCAGAGAAAGGAACCAGAAAGGGCTGACTTCGTCTTGACCTAGAAGACGCAAACTCTCGGAAACTGTAGGTAGGGGGCTGTCAGTCTGCGACCCCAGCTTAGCTGGACTGTGGATCCCATCCCACTGGGTTGGCAGGAACACGCCCCGTTTAATTTGGGGGTGCTTCCATCAGGAACGTGCTGTGTCGGGAGCCCCGGGGTCTGGGGTTCAGGCTGCCTGGAAGGGGTCCGTGCCTGGGGAGGGCTCTTGGGCAGCGCTCACCGCCTGCTCAGGCTTCCCCTACGGCCCGAGCCCTGTCTTTTCTTGCACTCATGTCCTCCACGGCCACAGGAGGGAGGGAGCCTTCTCCACGCCTGCGTGCCCCTCCTGAGCTCAGCCGGCACCTCTGCTGGCCGTCTCCTCTGCCTCCTAGACCCTCTCCCACCCCATCAGCCCTGGAAACTCTCACTCCTGCTTTGGGAGAGCCCCTCTCTCCTCCCACCTTCTCCTACCCCATTTCCCCTCTCCATCCACCACCAGCCCTGAGAAATCCTCAGGCTCAGGGCTGTGGACACAAAAGCCAGGAAACCTCTCGGGTTCAGCTCCCTCCCTCCCTCCCCTGGGGCTCAGAACCGGGGCCCCCAGGTGGCTGGGAAGGGGGACGTTCAGGAGGAGACAATCTTTGTCTCAGAAGCATCTCAGAAGATCGCCAAGCCCACCGGGCAGAAACGCGACAGCCAGGTAGTCCTGTTCTTGGGGGAAAGGAGCGGGGTCCACGCAGGCACGGAGCCCTGGCTTCAGCCCCTACGGTGTCCGGCCTTCACTGGGCTGTTTGTCTGCTTTCCCTGAACCGGGGTCTTCTGAATGGACCTTGTGCCAAGAAGGCATCTGGGGAAAAAAGTTCTCAAGATACCCTCAGGCACCTTCTTTTGAAGGCCTTTTCAGACACCACGTATCTTTTTCTTAAAAACAAGGGGCTCCTCTCTGCTGTGGAGGGACCTCACCTCCCCCGCGCTGGCCGCCCACGCCACCACCGTCATGGACGGAGCCCACCGACTCCCTCCTGGCAGGTGAGCCGGGCCCAGGCTCGGGGCTCCTGCAACCCGTCAGCCGGGCTGGGAAGTCTGTCTCCCGACACTGAAGACCCCGCAGTGGCCTGGGTGCCGGCTCGGCCCCGATGCAGCACCACGTGAATGGAGAGAGATTTACACCTGACAGCACCGGGCGCCAGGCGGCAGCAGCCGACACGCTGCCTCCCGGAGAGCGGTCTGTGTGCTCGGCCTTGGCGGGGTGGCCCCGCCCGCCAGGCTCCCGCGCGATTGACAGACTGAGCGCCTTCTAGTTACTCTTCCTGAGAAAGGTTACTTGGCTGTTTTCCCGCAGACGCCGCGGCACTGGGGTGCGGCTGGGCAGACGGGGTGCTCACGACAGTCTGGCTCACACTGGGTGAAGTGGGCGCCCTGCAGGACGAAGCAGACAGAGGACCGATGACCGTGGGTTGTCCTCGATGGCCCCAGGGTGTGGCGTGGGCAGCTGTGAGGGCCCCTGTCTTGACCTGGAGTTTGCATGACAGTGGGGTTGGTTTGCCGTCCCCAGCCCACAGGCCCACGGCCGCTCACCTTCACGGCTGGACGTGTGAGCGCCCCCTTCAGGAGGAGAGCGCAGAACGGCTCTCGCCTGCCCTTTGATCGTGTTCACCAGGGAAGTATTTCACACTGTCTCTGAATGTTTTTGTACATCAATTACGTCTCCATTAAAGGAATAAAATTTCTGATGATGGAAAAGGGCTAAACATCTTGCTGATTAAGCCGTGCACTCTTCTTATGACATCCTTACCCTTAATGGAAACATTCTGCATTAATTCAGCCTAAGGCCCTGGTCTCCAGCTCCTCCAGAACCTGGACACCCAGCTAGACCCGCAGCGCTGAAGCGCGGCACCGGAACTGCCAAGGTCGCCTCCACTGCCCTGTGCGCTGCGGAGACGCACTTTCTGCTTCCAGCATCTCAAACGGCCCTGTGAGGACCTCATCGTCGCGAGGCCAGCGGCTCCAGAGTGGGAACCAGAGGTGCGCCCCACTGCCTGTTGGAGGGGCCCCAGGAGCTGCGTGCAGGGATGTGTGTGCACGGGGTGGAGCTGAGAAGCTGGGTGGCGGGTCCCAGAGATCGGGGAGCCCCTGGGACCACGGGACCAGAGCCCCGGAGTGGTGGTGACACTGCCAGGGCACAGCAGAGGGTCACTGGTCGGAGCCAGAGCCACATCACGGCCGCCTCCTGCTGGACGGGGTGCCCAGAGGGGTCGAGAGGTTCACCCAGGGGCCACACAGGAAGCAGAGAAGGGACGAGAAACACCTGCTCCTCCCTCCCTCACTCCCTCCCCCTCCCGCCAGAGCCTCCATCGTCCAGCCCCGCCCCGACGCGGCTGGCCCAGGGCTGAGGAAGGGCAGGTCCTGCAGGACAGGGGCAGGGAGAGCAAGGTGGAAGGGGCAATCCCGGAGCTGGCCCACTGCCCGCCTCCTCAGATCTCTTAAAGATGAGTCTCCGGGATGAGGTGTGACAGGTGCGTCATTGTCACTGGTCCCTTCATCAGAATCAGGATTCAGTCTCGCCCCTGACAACCAGCCCTCCTGACGGCCCCTCCTCTGTTCCCCACCTGGGTGGGCTGAGCACTACTCCCCGACGCGCACCTCCGGCGACACCCAGAGCCCTTCCCGGCGACGCAGAGCACTGACCAGAAGGCCCGCGCGTCCGCTGCCTCTCCTCCCTTCTCTGCCCTTGGCACCGCGAGGATGGCTGCTTTCTCGTCAGTCCTCAATCCGGGCCTGTCTCCCTGCGTCCCTGTTGAGTGTGGCGGGAACCCGGGGGTGGGCTGTCCTGCAGCCGCAGCGTTACCGGCCAGGTCTCCTCGGACTGATCCTGGCCAGTGAGCAGCTCTCAGCAGCAGCGGGTCCACACCCGCTTTCTTCCCCAGAAGGTCACCATGCCAGACGCCAGCCTGGTGGGTGTGCCAGGGACCCAGGTGTGGCTTGTGTCCCCACCTGGGGACAGAGAGGTGGAAGCACCAGAGCACAGCACAGCGAGCAGCCTGAGCTCAGGGCTGGCCAGCCCCCCGGATCCCAGAGCCCCACCAGTGCCCACGGCATCCCCGTTGAGGACGGGGGCCCTTCCAGCCGTGCAGAACCCACCTCCTTAGAGGGCGGCTACCACTGGCGCTCGGGGTGCAGCCTCCCTCCCAGCTGAAACAGTGGCCTGGCCCCCCTGCCCTTCCAGCAGGTCTGAGCACGTCAGGAAGGTGGGGGCGGTGGGGGGGGACAACTGGGGCCCGATTTGCAGCTCTGTCCCCATTTCCTCCTGAGCCCCACGGGGGAGACCACCCCACTCTGACTGGAGAGAGGCCGGAAGGAGAGGCGTCTTGGAGGCCCCATCTGTCCTGGGCACAGGCCACCCTGCAGGAGGCCCGGGGAGGGCGGGCACGCAGGGCTGACAGCATCTGGGCGACCGGGCAGGACCCCTGGGATCCCCGCCACTTCGGTGCAGTAAGCCTTGCGGAGTGTCCAGGGAAGGGACACAAAATGATTACATTCTCCGTTGTAAATTGACTCTGGGAAGATGAAACTTTCAGGGACAGCGTGAGATTACTAAGCTATGGTTCGTGGGAAACATGATAGTTTTTTTCTTTCAAACTTCTGTTAAGACGCCTACTCCGTCCTGGGCCCTTGTGCAGGGGAGAGCTGGCCACGGGGCGCGTGCGTGAGGATGCTCCAGGTTGCGGCAGCCTTTCTTTGAGAGCAGCCTCTTTCCTAGCGACAGCACCTCTTCTGTCTGCGGTGGCTTTGCTTTCTTTCCCTTTGTGAGATGTGTCCCTCGACACACGGAAGCATCACGGACATAATTCGATAACCCAGCTTCGGGGGTAAAAGCCATTCATTTGTTTTATGGGACGTCTGCCGTTTCAACAAGACGCGGCTGGAGGGTCATTAAGCACTTCGACTGTTCACTTACCACACTTGCACGTCTGATGTGCTTTTTTCCGTGTTAGCTCTGTCTTGGTTGAACTGAGTTGATTTTTATCACACTGGTTTTCACTGTAATGATAAAATGCAGTGAAGTCATTGTCACCTCACCCTTCCTCCTTCAGGTAAGTGGGGACCGGAGTCTGAGTTGGGAAGAGAGACAGAGAGGGAGAGGGCGGGGACCTCACACCACTCAGGGATCTGCAGCCGGGCCGGGCTGGGCCGGGGCAGGAGGAGACACCGTCCCAGTACCGCCGGCCCCGCCTCGGCCTGGGGCACCGCCCGGCCCTCCTGCGCCTCCTGCCGCCCTGCCTGTAACTCCGGCAGGACCTCCCGCCTTCTGGCTTGTCTCCTCTTCCGATGCGCATCTCAAGCCCCTCTCGGCCAGGAAGTCTGCCCTGAGGGTTATTCCTCTGAGAGTCTTTTATCTCAGCCTGGAACATTCACAGCTGAAAAACCCAAGCCGAACAGCACAGGACAACACGGTCTCCTCGCCCCGCCCACAGGCAGCTGGTCCCGGATCCTCGCACAGGACCTGTGCCCACATGTGTCGTCGGCACAGCACCGCAGACCTGCTGCCTTCGCCTGCATCCTGCAGGGAGCTGCTGGGACGCCCCCAGGGCTGTCTTTCTGGGGACAGGGAACGTGGGTATCTACCCGGTGACCCCGTCCCTCATTGGTGGTCCTGGGGCGTTGCCTCCTCGGCACTTCAGGAAGCCCCGCAGGTGCCCAGGGAGCTGGGGCAGCGACACAGACCCACACAGGTGCAGGTGAGGCCCTGTCAGGACTCGCAGAACTGACCATCCCAGCTGCAGGCGACCTCGGACAGGAGCCCGCGGGACGCAGGTGGGCCATCGACGTTCCTGCCACATCTTTTCAGCCGAGCCCAGCCCGAATGATGTCCACGCTCCAGTCCCCCGGCTCACAGGCGCGGCCTGGAGCAGCAAACGGACCTGGAGCTGCAGGAGGCACGTGGGCCGCCTCACATGCCCCCGAAAGACCAGTTACACGGGAACAGATCGCACTGTCTGCAGCCCGGCCCCAAGCGTCACTCACCGAGAGTGTTTGCTCAGAAAGCATCTGGACCCCAGACACTCGGAGACAGTGAACAGCGTCGAGCCCACGCCCCAGAGGGACTCAGGGAGGGACTCGGGGACAGAGAGGGTCCCGCCTGAGCTGCGCCCTCTGGAGCTCCAAGTGTTGTTTGTGTCAAAATCATGGATCCGAGCCCCTTGCTGCGCCTTGTGGGAGTTTCCCGCCGGCCCTCAGACCAGCCTGCGCAGCATCTGGGCAGCTCTCCTGGGCTGCTTCTCTAACCTCTAAAGCCGAGGCATCAGTGAACTGCTCTGGGGGGTGACCTGTGCAGGAGGGTCCCCGGCTCCTTTCCCCGACGCTGCTTCTGCAGGCCCGAAGGCCAGCAGCGGTCTGTACGTCGGAAGTGATGGGGGAACCAGGACTGGGGAGGTCCAGGCCCCGGCCCAGCTCCTTCCCAGCAGGGCCTGTGGGGATGACAGCGTATTCAGAAAACGGCAGGCAGGACGGAGGGTCAGAGGTCAGAGGTCAAGTGGAGTTCGGCCCCAGGCCCCTCGGAGGCTCAGACAAGAGGTGGCCGAGTCTCTGGGACACGGGGACGAGTGGCGGGGCTTCCGCCGGGAGAGGGAGTGGCCGTGACGCCCCGTCCAGCCTCCAGGCCGGGTTCTGCCCCAGCCTTCCTGGGTTCACGTCTCTCAGAAAAAGCATGGTGACGTGCGGGGCTCTGCCTGATGGCAAAGGAGGCATGAAGGCGCCTCACAAACTGAGAGACGACACAGATGCGAGTGGAGCCGTTTCTGTTTACCGTCACGTAACCAGGCTGCGCTCATCAGCGGGCAGCTCAGACGGAAGCGCGTTTGGGAAAGTTTGCCCTTGTCCTTGGTAACACAGCTGCCTGAGGCTGGGCTGCCTCGGGGCCGAGGGCGGACGATCCTCCCGCTGCTGTTGTTCTCATAGTCATTAAGCACTGTTAGCAGATGCTGTCGCTGACCTTGAACTGGACCTGGGCATCCAAGCCTGGGCTGCGGCCGGGAGGTGGGCTTCTCAAGGGGGGCTGCCCTGGGCCAGGCAAACCCTTCACCTGGAGACGCTGGGAGGCGACCCCAGCCCCCACGGGCGATGTCGGGCGAGCAGCTCAGCCCCTGCTTCTGGGTGGACGGCTGCCTCGGAAGCACTGACGGTCCAGCGCCCAGCGGGTCCAGGCCGAGGTCACACTTCTCCTGAACCACGTCTCTGCCCAGGTCCCCTGCCGGATCCCCTCACT
This sequence comes from Camelus ferus, assembly GCF_009834535.1. NCBI lineage: Eukaryota > Metazoa > Chordata > Mammalia > Artiodactyla > Camelidae > Camelus > Camelus ferus. Next base: position 16,321,921 of record NC_045714.1, on the reverse strand, counting down.
CCCCTGCAGGTTCCTCCTGAGAGCCTTCTGGCTATAAATCTCATGCTCAGGCTGTGTTCCCGGGAACCAACCTCAGTCAATGCAGAAACACTTCACTGAGGACCTTCTGTTGAGACAGGGCAGCGTGTGTGTGCACACGAGGTGCACACACTTGCACTGCGGGCGAGGCCGTTTTCCCCGGTCCTGCGACCGGCACACGGCAGAGCTGGGACCTGAGCCCCGCTCACCACGTGGCGTGTGGCCGCCCCTCTCACCGGAAACCAGAGCTCTACGGTTTTCACCTTCTGTCTCGGGTGTTGGAGCCCAGGATTGTGTGCCTTCAGACCCAGCGCGGCTGTGCGAGTGTCGCTGGAGCCGCCCCCAGCGCTGGCCGTGGGCGGGGACGGCCGGGCCGTCTGCCCCTCCTCGACGCGCGTCTGCACGTGGCCTGCAGCGGCCGGGGTCCGGGGACCCCGTGTCCCTGCCCGCTCTCCGGTGACATGGGCGCATCCTAACTGGATGCATGGCCGATCCAGCGGAGAATTCTGATCATTAAAGCAGGCTCGATGAGGTGCCTGTTACAGAGCTCGGACTCGGGGATCTCAGACTGAGGGGACACCCTGCCTCCACCCTGCGGGCTCCGCGTGGGCCCAGGGGGAAGTCGGGCCCAGGGGGAAGTCGGCCCCAGGGGCAGAGCGCGCAGCAGGCAGGGCGCTGGCTCCCGCTGGCCTCCCCTCCAGCCGTCTCCTGCGGGAACTCCCGAGCCTTCCCGGCCACCCTCCAGCTTCCACTCTTTTCCCTCCTGAATGAACTGCGAGGAGGGCGAAGGCACGTTCTGCTAATGAAAGTATTTAACTCGGCCTTTTCTCTTGGCGGTGGGAGCTCCTGAGGGCAAAACTGTACAATGGGAAGGAAATGATTAACAACCTCAATTTGTGTTTCTGAAATTACAATTCCGAATATCCGTCTACTTCAGAGCTCGGATGGAACCCGCTAAGCAGGGGTGGGACTAATACGGGACGGGAAGGAGCCTTGGCACCAGCTCCGCACGGAGAGGCCAGCTGTGCCGGGCGCCGGCCGCGGCCCGGAGGGAAAGCGACTGCAGCGGAGGAGTGGAAGCACCGTGAAAGGCCCAGGAACACGCAGACCAAGCAGCGCAGACGGCAGGCCAGGGGAAGCCGCGCCCACGCGCCAGCTAGCCCGCCCTCGCGGCGGGACAGTGGAACGGGAAGGGACGCCAGCGGCCCTGCGCCGTGCAGCTGGGAATGCTCTTAAGTCCGTCAGCAAACTTAAAAATCACTATCAAAATACTGTGGTCACTTTAAATAAACCTTGGCAAGGTGTCTATAAAGTTAATACGGAAAAGAAAATATAAGAGAGTAGTAAAAACTTCTAAACATCAGTGGTGATGAGAAGCTGTCCTACCAGACCTGAGAGCAGCCACACAGTCAGGCCGGGGAGTCGGCGGCTGACCCGGGCCGCCCCGGGCGGCGAGCCGGAGGGGACGGACCATCGCGGGAGAGACCTGCGCGCAGACACGCGGGCCGCAGGAGCACGCAGTGGGAGGTGAGCCAGTCAGTGCGCCGTACCCCGGAAAACCCGCTCCGTTCCGTGGCAGATTAGCAGCCCTGTCAGCCCCAGCCTCCCCGCCAGCTTACGTTATGTGGCACCAGGACTCGCAGACGCGATGAAGGTCACAGGCCTTGCAGTGGGGAGCGGACCCCCAAACGCCTGGGCCCCCAAACCAACCCCTTGAGCCTTTGAAAGCTGAACTGTCCGCCGGGAAAGGCTGAAGGAGGGTGGGGGTGACATGGTGCTGTTTTAAAGAGGGGGGAAGGGCCCTGAGACGGAGGAACCAGGGGCAGGAAAGGTGAGGTGTGTCCTTCCCGAGTCTCCAGAAAGCAGAGGGCCCCCACGTCCTGGTCTTGGTCCGGGGAGCCCGCATCGGACTTCTGGCGACGTGAGCCAGAAACAGAGTCTTGGTGACTTGTTTCAGCGGCAACAACAAATGAACACAACTTTGGAAAAGTGAGGTTTCTACCATTCCACGGATAAAAATACATTCCGGGTTAATTAACGAGCCAAATGCAACAAAACATCTGGTCCGACAGTTACAAACGCAGCGTCTGTGAGATGTGCGTGGTGGGCTGGGAGGGGCTGAAAGCGGCTTCAGCAGAATGTGCGTCCATCCCTCGGAGTGCAGACCGCCCTCGGAGCTCACAGAAACCCAGAAGCAAGAAAGCAGAAAGATGCGAACCTTGACTTCAAAAACATTAAGACGTTCTGAAGGACAAAAGTAACACGTAGCCTGGCACGTGCAACTGACAAAGTGGTTTCTGACGTGTCATTGGCAAAGGGGTAGAATCTTTATCACAGAAAAATGACACTGCAGAATGCAGGAAAAGTCACAGGCGCCAGATGGAAAACAATCGCGCAGCCTGAGACCGGGAGAGTCCCAGAACACGCAGTTCCAGTGGCCGGCGAGTGCAGAGGAAAAGTGAGACCCAGGGAACAGCAATGACACTGATGGCCACACGTCGTCTGTCAGAGCTGCAGAGCTTTCAAATGTAGGAACGGTTAAGGTCAAACACTTCATAAAGATTTTCCTGTTTTCCTTCATGGTGTGTAAATGTCTGAAGTATATGAGCGAAATGAAGTAAAATGTTTGTCTCTAGCTTGTCCCGTGCTTGTGTGAACCCTGATTTTTCACTTTTCCTTCCATGACACCAGATAAACATATGTGCAGATGCACACACACGTGTGCACACGCACGCATGCGTGGTTGTGTGTGCGCGCATGCATGTGAACACGCAGTCACACACATGGTCACACACAGTCACACACACACCCACTCACACCACTCCCAAAGGCGTCACCCCACCCCCTTTACCACGCTGGCTCCCTGCTCTCCCACCACCCTTGCTCTGTCTGCTGTTCCAGGCCGTCTGCCAGGCTCACTCAGATTTATCTTGAGAAAAGCCCAACCCTAACCCACTTTCCCAGGGCAGGTCTTGGGGGAACGACAGTTCTGATGTAGGACAAGCCGGCTGCTCCGGGGAGACGCCCTGCTTTCCACACAGGCCGTCCTCTGCTCAGCCTGATGGAGCCCGCGGTTCAGAAAGGAGGCCCCCTGTTGCCACGCTCAAAGGGCAAGGGCGGGGCGGGGCTGTGGGCCCCGGGGCCTGGGCACAGGGACTGTCCACAGGTCTCGAAAAGTGAGGAGTGGTTGGAATTGGTAAGCGGGCTGATGAAGCGGCCTTGGCCTGGTGGGTGCAGCACCCGGGGTCTGGAAGGAGTCCTGGGAGCGGAGTCTCTGCCAGGCCTCAGGGAGCAGGCGCCTGCACAGCGTTCTGTCTGCTTCCTCACGTGCGGCTCCCAGCACCAGGCAGCGCGGGGGCAGGAAATCCTGCTGGTCTCAGTTCTCAGCATTGCTCAGAAGGAAGGCAAGCTGGACTCCACACAGAAGGAGTCCCTTTGGAAAGGGCTGGGTGGAAATCCGCACGTTCACGAGGGAAGACCAGAGCAGACCGTGGCCCCCACGGTCACCCGGGGAGCGGGTGGGAAAGCTTCCGTGCCCCTCGGAGCTAGCTGCTGGTTTTTATTTTAATGTTAAACCCCTGCACGATTAATAACGCAACTCATATATTAGGCACAGTTTAATGAATCAATCTGATATTTTTGCAAAAAGTGAGACATATTAAGAATATGAACGTATTAGTGAATCAAATGATTTGTTCCAAACAATACGACTCTGTGATGCCGCATCTAATTAGAGATTAAAATCAGGAAGCTGATTAGAGACAATCAGACTAACAGGTTGGTGGTGTTCAGTGTGTACAAGGTGGTGGGCCAAGCGGACACGCAGCGACCGGTGCAGGACGGCGCTTTGCCGAGGGGGAGCGGGAGCAGAGGAGAGCCTGCGGCTGCGGGCTCACCCGGGGCCTCACCTGAGCCCAACCAGAAGGGCCAGCGTGTGATGACACAGCTCCGAGCTGGACTGGGGAGTTTGCGGTGAATGCTTTCTCCAAATCCAGCCACGGCAACAGCTCACTAGCCGCCTGGCCGAGCCCGGACCCCAAGTCGAGCATCTTGGTTCAGTTCCTTAGCCGCTACATTCACGGTGCAATAAAGTAGAATCTTCTTTTTGGGAAGAACTTTTACATCATGAAAATGGACACGGACCACGAAGCTACATGGAAATAAAGCACACTGTCTGCAAGTGTGCTCGTGACTTCGAGTGTTTTAAACCAAATGTGTAATGAAGTAGCTCTTGCGGGGAGCCCCCTGGTCTGTGCAGAGGCTCCCCCAGCGGTGCGCGGGGCCGTGCGGGCTGCACCGGAGCCGAGCCGGGACGCTGGCCCCCTCCTGGCCCCCGTCCCCTCCCTCGGCGACCCTGCACAGCATGTCTCTCTTCGCTTTGGGTCTTCCTGGTTTTGTCTCCCCCATCCCCAGCCTCCCAGATTATCAGCCCTTTCCAGGCAGAGGCTGGTGTCGCCATCTCCTCTGTGGCATCTAAGGCGATACCTGGGCCTCCGTCAGCAGGGGAGTGACCTGCGTCCCCCACTTGCCCGCTGACCCAGAGGAGGACGCTTCCTGTGGGTTCAGACCCCACCTCCTGGAGCCGCAGTTCCCCGACCGCTCGGACTCCCTGCGGGAGAAAGTCCAGGACTGGCCACCCCTGCGGAAGGCGGGCCCCACCAGCAAGGAGACAGGGAGGTCCTGTGGAAAACGGAAGTCATCCGGCCAACTGAGAATTCAGCAGATCCCCTGGGGATTCATTTTCTAAATGGCTTCTAATTTCCTGAGTGTTTTGTCCTTTTCTCTCTTGTATTCAGGCATCCAGTGAGCAGGACTCTGTGCCATAAATTTCTGACATTCCCTCCCGGGCAAAATCCTCTAATTATAAAGCACCGCTCTCCCCTAGAACCAGAGGGAAGAGTAAATTACTTCACCTTTGTTTCCACAACTGACCCCCGGGCCGGCTGTCTTCTGCTCCCCGCAGCACCAGGCCCGCTCCTTCCCACTGTCCGCAGCCTGTGCGGGGCGCCCCGCGCTCCCCCGCAGCCCAGGGTCGGGGCTTCTGCCTCCCCCCTGGGCACCGCCGTGTCCCTCACAGAAGATCAAAGAAGCTGACGTGTGGATCCGCACTCCCGCCAGCCCAGGCAGCCGGAGGCCAGCAGCCTCTGAGACCCCGACCCCTAGGGAGAATCCTGCCAGGAGTTCCCAAGCTGCCCTCAGGGCTACTTGGACCGACAGGACGGCCACAGAGGATGGAGGGTTTAAAGCACGCTGGTGCGCGTGACCCCGCGCTTTGCACGTGTGGTGCCAAGTCCTCCTCCCCATGTGACGAAGAGATGGTCACTGCACCCATCGCACACTTCGGACCTGAGGCCTGGAGGGGCCAAGTGCTTGCCCGGGGTCTGTCTGTCTCTCTCTTCACAGACACACCTGCTTGCACGCAAGCACACACGCGCACACGGGCGCACACACGCAGAGTCGCTAAGCCCAGAGCCCTCTTTCCCGGGCGCAGGAAGACGTGCCGCAGCAGCCTCAGCTGCCGGGGCTCAGAGGTTCGAACCGGCCGAAACTCCGTCCACGGCGGTGGGCGGCGGGCGTGAGGGGTTCCCTGGAGGCTACAGGGGACTCGGTCAAGGCTTGAACCCCAGGTGTCTTGGGCAGGTTCTCCCAGAGTCAGACCCCGACGTGGGACCCAGGGGCGAGTGACTGATGACAGAAGACGTCCCGGTTGGGTCAGGAGGAGCAGGAGAGGGGATGGGGAGGGAGGTGGTCACACCGGGGCAGGACCTCAGGACAGTCCCACAGCGGGGGCCTCAGCCTGACCCCGAGGCTCTGGAGGGCAGGCGACAGCTCTGCTTTGTCCTGCCAGGAAGGAAGGGAGCTGGGCTGTCACACCCCCGCCTGCCCGTCACTGGTCACCGGCCCCCAGGGGGGACCCCACCCACAGGTGACCCCAGCTCTCTGAGCGCAGGGTGAGCAGCCGTGTGGCCTGAGTCCCCTGAAGGAGGTGCAGGTGCTGGAGGCAGGAGCTGCGAGTGGGCGCACGCTGGGAAGAGGAATCAGGGTGTGCGGGCGGGGAGGCCGGGACCCACCGCTCCGGGTCCCCCACAGGTATCAGACCAACCCCGTCACAGCAGAGCCCCGACCTTGGCAGCGCGTGTTGGGGCTGGGAGGCCGGCGGTGACCTCGGCAACGCAGGCTGGAAAATAGGTCTTGGAAGAAAGGCTGACAAAATTAGTCCACTCAGTCTCAAGAGAAGACGAAACAGTGATCCAGTAACCGCGAGGAGAAGGCGGCTGCTTCGGCAGAACTGGGACACACGGCAAACGCACGAGGGCCGGGTGGCGTCGGACTCAGAGGAGAAGGCAGCCCTCAGCTGGCAGCGAGGCCGGTGCCTCCCGACGTGACTCGCCCCGAGCAGGCGTGACGCAGGCATAGCGCACGAGGCAGACCAAGGACAGCCCTGTGTGGCCCTGGGGGCGGAGAGCTCGGGAGAGCAGCGCACGCCGTCCAGGCTGAGACAAGCCAGGGGGACACGTCTCCCACCGTCCCCAGCGCTCTGGGTCGGGGCGGCATCCTCGAGGGCGCGCCGGCTTCAGCCCAGGGCCCTCGGCCCACTTAACCCTCCGGGGGCCCTGTGGCTGCGGTCAGCGGGTGTGTGTCACCCAGGACGACTGTCAGTGAGGAAGGCGGGCCTGTGCCTGGGGGAAAGGTGGCATTGGGAGCACTCCTCCGCTGGAGCGGGGTTCATGTGAGTCAGCGTGGTGTCATTAAGGGACACCCAAAGCACCCTGAGCATCGGCTGCACCGTTTCTGTTTCTTCCAGCCGTGGACCCGCACCCTCACCACACCGGGCCACGCCCTTCCTCCAGCACCCTGGGCTCGAGGCGCCATCCGGGCGGGACCAGCATCTCCACTTACGCAGGAAACCCGAGAAGCAAGGAGTTGCCGCTCCCCACTCCGGAGCGCGAGCAGGGTTTGTGGGAGTTCCTCCCTCCAATCTCGCGTTTCTGCTCCACCAGCCAGGCCTTCAGGCATCTCCCTCCTTCCCTGCTCCCGTGTTTAATTTTTACTGATAAAATGGAAAGATCGTTGGGGGACGGTGTAGCTCAGTGGCAGAGCGCGTGCTTAGCATGCGTGAGGTCTTGGGTTCAACCCCTGGTGCCTCCATTAAAAAACAGACAAATAAATAAATAAAAGCCTGATTACCTCCCCCTCGAAAACAAACAAACAAAAAGGAACACGCTTTCTTTGAAAGGAGTGACAGCGACGCCCACACAGGAAGTTCCGGAGCCTCAGCTGGGACTGGGCTCCGGGCACCGACGGGGCTGGGAGGACTGGTGCCCGGCACCACCCGGGAGCAGAGGGGACGCCGTACGTCCGTCGGTCAGCCGCTGGGCTGCACGGGTGGCGCCAATTGTGGGGAGCGTTCATCCTTCCGCCCTGTGGGCAGCTCTCGCACGGGGCCCCCACGGTCAGCGAGTCCAAGTGCACTGTGGTCGGGAGGAAGCCCCCACCCAGGAGGCCCAGACGTGGCGCCAGTTCTGCCACTTGGCCGGTGTGACCGGGGCCTGGCCTGGGTCCTGAAGGCCCGGAGGGCTCCGAGTGCCGCCCGGCCCTGCTCGCAGCAAGAGGGCCGTGCTCCCAGCCGGGAGGGCCTGGGAGGGCCTGGCAGGGCAGGACAGCCGAGGTCAGGCCCCAGACCCACACGAGGTTAGGGGAAGCTGAGGCCGGAAACGGGAAACACCATTAAACCCAAAGACCACAGGAAAGAGGAGGAAGGCTGGACCAGTCACCTGGAAGGTGAAAAAGCAAACAAATCAGGGCCAAACTGGGTCTGGGGTGTGGTTCAGGGCCAAGCCCCCCACTCCCCTCCCACGCGACCCGCCCAGGAGCTGCCACCTCTGCAAGTGGTCGGGCTGTGATGCCCACCCTGCTGCTCCCGCCTGCGCGTCCCCGCCACCCACACGCCGTCCCGAGGCAGGGTGGCCGAGGGGACGTCTCACAGGGGACACTCATCCTGGTGCTGCTCCAGAATTTGCCTTCATCTTGGTACTTAGGGGACAGTTAAACTGTTTTCAGAAAAGAGACACATTTCTGTGGAAAACTGCATCTCAGTGAAGCAGTGAGATGTCTTTCCTTACCTGTTGGTTTTTTTGTGCTCAAACAGGGTTTCTTGATGAGACAAAACATGTTGTTGTGCAGCTGGCTTGCGTGCGGGAGAGGTGGGTGGCAGGCGGCGGGCTGGGCCCCGCGCCCCTGTGGGCAGCCGGGACGCCGCCACCCAAGCCGGTCAGCAGAGCCGGCACCGGACAGGAGCCGCTGCCAAGAGCCCACAGCAGTGAGAGCCGCGACAGAAGGTTTTTACAATAGATTGTTATGGGCAATGTAAGTTTTTAATTATCAAACACATCCGTGTGGGAAGGAGAACGAGTTTAGATGATACACCCACATTCCAGGAAGAGGCTCTGCACAGGAGCGTCCCACGGTGCTCGCAGTGTGTGCGCTCTGCTCCCCGACGCGTCCTCGTCCAACCACGGACAGCGCTCGGGCAGCTGCCGCCCAGGAGCTGAGGACACACGCAGCACAGAGTAACTGCCCCGCCCCACGCCTGCACACCGTCCTGTCCCCGAACAGCACCCAGGCCAGCAGGTGTAACAAGTAAGACGGATAAGACAGAGCACCAGGCGGGAAGCGGTCCAGGCAACAGGGACACAGGAGGACGACCCCTCCTCGAAGGGAGGACAGGTCCCACCCAGTTTTGTGTCCTGGGAATGGGGATGTTGGAGTCGAGCCTGCCTGGAGGCGGATGGAGGTGCAGCCGGCGATGCCCTGACAGCAAGCGAACCATGTCTGAGGGGCCCCGGGAAGGACCAGCTCCCGGGACACCTGGGGGCCGTGCGGATGTGCGTGACAAGTCGCCCGGCACACACAGCGCAGAGACAGGTCCCGGCACCTGCCTGAGTGAGCTCCTTTATTTCACAGGCGTTCTTTTCCTGAAATGTGAGTGATAAACTGGACATCACAAAAATGAACGTGCTTTCATTCATGCTTTTTTCCTCCAGTTCCACGTCCTGCAGAATTACAGAAGTGGTCGCTTTTGCCATAGAATTCTATTCTTTCATAGGGGAAAAAAAAAAAAAAGCCCACACAACAAAAACCATAATGTCTTGAGCCAGAAACAAGTTCGTAGGCCTTTTTAAAAAGGCTCAAAATCATGCTAATAATTAATGCCGTGTTTAAACGCTTACTTCTGCACCAGCAAGGTTTTCAAGGGGCCCGACCTCTTGGCTCTTCGTTACTTCAGAGCTGGGCTGGGACACGGGGAGCTTCTGTGCAGCAAGTAAAACACGGTCGTCTTTCGTTTTAGTGAAGGAGGGACACTGTCCACTTTGCTGAGGGTATCAAAGCGGACGTCTGAGTCCATTTTTGAGGCTAGTGTTTTTGAACACATGGCACATGTTCTGGCCTGACAGTCCATCCTGATAGCAAGGTTTTTTTTGTAAAGCTGAGTTTTTCGTAATTATTTTTCTCGTCAATGGTCCTGAAAACAATCCTACTTCTCAGCTAAGACACATTTTCTCAAAGATACAGATTTTTCTGATACTGTCGATCATAATAGATACACACTATGGATCCGTAACTGGATCACGGGAAACTAGTAACTAGATAAAGAAGCCACCTGCCAAGGCAGGTCAGGCGGACCGTGGAGGACCAGCCCCGCCGGCGACACAGGGGCTGTGGGGAGGGCAGGCTGGGTTGATACCTGACACTGCCAGAGATACCCAAGACAGAGTGAGGCCAAATCTGTGTTCAGGTCAAGTGACCGTCCAGCGGGAAGAAATAAACTGCCCAGATCAGGAGAGGGAATGGACGCGGAGTGGGAGACACCCAGCAGGAAGGGCCAGAACACCTGCACGGAGGGCAGGGGGACCCTGAACCTGATCTCGGTCCCGCTTGGTCTCTGGCTGCCCGGCACGAGGGGGCTGTTTGCTGGGAAAGGCGTAGCAAAGGGCCTACCCCAGCTGGACACTGCAACTGAGCCTTCGCCTTCCACTGTCCCACGTGTGTCTGGGGTCCTAGACGTGCTGGGGTCGCTCCGGGCTCTGGCTTTAAGGCCTGGAGCTGAGCGGAGGAGGAGCCCGCGTCCCAGGATGCAAGTGAGACTAAAGAAATAGGCAGGCGCAAGTCATCAGATCAAGGAGGAGGGCCGGGGCGCCAGAGGGACCCGGCCAGGGGATCTGGGGCATCCAGTGACAGGCGCCCTCGGACAAAGGAGGAAGCTCCAGCCGTCCCTCACGTGGCGCTCCGCGGCCTCCCAGCTCTAGCTGGTTGTGGCTCAGAATCTAGATTGTGCCACACCCCTCAACCTCCTTGAGAAAAGCACCCAGCAGCTCAGACAGTCTCGCCAACTGTCTTCAGGAACAGTACCTGCCGTCTGTGCTCAGGAAAGCAGGCAGAGCGTGCAGACATGTCCTGGCCCGTTGCCCCTCCTTGCGCTCACGCCCACGAGGAGACCAGGCTCCTGTGTGAGGACAGTGCCAGGAGCGACGACGCTGCCCACCCCCCCACCCCGGCCGATCCCTCCCGCGCACGCCTCCTGCAGTGCCGGCAGGGTCCGAGCCCCGCTCCCCCACTCACTGCCCAGCACTCAGCCTCTCCCTCGCCTGGGGCCACTCCTGCAGCCCCGCTGAGCTCAGATCAGGATTCAACGCGTGGTCCTGGGCCTACAGACAGATCTTATTTCCAGGGGCAGCTGACAGCAAAAAATGACCCCAGTTGTCTCCCACTGCCATGCATCCGGGTCTCCAGGGGACGTCATGGCACCACCCGCCACAAGGTGCAGGCTGTCTCCCACCTCTGGGACCTGGGCCACGCGCCCAGCTCTGGTCAAGGAGCTCCTGGCTAAGCGACGTGGGCTCGGAAAGCTGTGTGCGTGGGGCCGCCGTGGGCGCCACCAGCTCTGTGAAGAGTCCTGGGCCAGCCCTGGGCAGGGGCAGGGGAGAGGCTCACGGCCCAGCTGGCCCGTCACCCCTCTCCACAGCCCACCAACCCCAGACGTGGGCGAGGCTCCGGACAGCCACAGACCGGGACACCCGCCGAGCCCAGGGGACAGCCCTCGGAAGCGTGAGCCAGCAGAGTGTGAGACTCTAAGCCGCCGCGGTTGGGGCGGTTCTCGCGCAGCAGCGCAACAGGTGCCCTGGCACCACAGAGGCTGCTACCACGCATCCCCCTCCCGTCCTCCTCGACTCGTTCCAAAGTGACGCGAAGGACGCAGAGGCGAGACTGCGAACTGGGAGTGGGGATCCCAGCCTGGGCTCCACGCCAGCTCAGCCCACCCGGCGCCGTCTCCGCACCGGAGCAGCAGAGGGCGGCCCCAGGCGGGCGCCGAGCGCTCCAGCTTTCCAGCATCGACACGTCTTCTCCCCCTTCTAAACTCACCACAGCACCCACCCAGAAACACGCCTGGTCTTGAGTCCCTCTCCCGCTACTTCTGACACCAGCTCACACTTTTCTTAGAGCCTCACCTTTCATGTCCGCGTGGCACATCTGAGTAGCCGTCCCCTGTGCTCCCAAGCCCACAAGACTCCTGGCAGAAGACGTGGCCGCATTTCAATTCCTGGATGTTGTCAGTTCAAGACAAAAAATTTAATAACAGATTGTGCAGGGAGAAAAGACAAGACTCGGTTAATTACATGGATGTCACATGGGGTCCACCACTCTCCACCATGAGTGTTGCCATCAACGTGTAACGAGAGTGAGCATTTCACACGTTTGACCTGAAGGTGGTCCTGGAAGGAGCCCCACTGAGCAGTGGGCATCCCGCGCGGCACTGCAGGGCAGCTCGGAAGCCTGGCCCGGGGTCCGGAGCCTTTCAGTTCAAGGCACGTTGAGGAATATTTCCTACTTCAGCTTCTCCTGAAAGTCGTCCAGAAGCCTGACAGCTGGCTGTGCCTGAGTGACAGTTCACAACGCCGACCTCCCTGAGCTCTGAAGGTTCTGTCATCTCTCCTAAGAGATGAGCATTGTCAAGAAGGTTCCCCGATGCCCAGGAGACCTGGTGACTCCCCTGCGCTCCGCCGCTCCATACCCAACAGCTCTTCGTTTGCTTCCTGATTTCAAAGCTGCATCACAGCTTAGGAGTTATGCTGTGAGCAAACTCTGAGCAACCACTCAGGATGCAGACTTCAGAGACACCACCCTATACGTGCAGCTACCTAGCATTCCAGACCAGCCCAGTGCTCCCAGGAGCCCTGGAGGCCTTCCAGAAGTTTCCGCATCTGCCAGGAGCAGGAGACGCCCCTCTCTTCACTGGAGATTCCTGGCTTTGGCCACTTTCCTATGCAAAGAATGGTAACGCCCATTGGGAAACACTGAGAGATGTGTGTGCACGTGCACGGAAGCAACCTAGGTATCCATCGACAGAGGACTGGATAAAGAGCTGTGGTGTATTTATACAACGGAACACTACTCGGCCATAAAAAAAGAATGAAATAATGCCATTTGCAGCAACATGGATGGACCTGGAGTGAAGTCAGCCAGAAAGAGAAAGAAAAATGCCATATGATATTGCTCACATGTGGAATCTGAAAAAAAGAAAAAGAAAAAGGAGGACACTAATGAACTTATCTACAAAACAGAAACAGACTTGCTGCTACCAAGGTGTCCTCTAGATCCCAGAGCTGCAGTGCTGTGGTCTGGAACACTCAGAAAAGGGTGTGAGCTCCTCCCGTCTGGAAGAACGTCTCAGATGGGAGAGAACTGCCAGCTTACCCAAGTAAACTCACCGCCATTCCTGGATCCTTTCCCGACCAGAACCTTCTGTCATCTGACCCCCTGGGCTCAGCAGATACCATTACACTCATCTGAGGTGGAGAATCGTTACTCCGATTTGCCAGGTGAAGAAGCTGAGGGTTTTTTCAGAAGGCCACCTGAGGTTTCCGCAGCCGCAGGACGCCAGCTCTCGCCTCTGGGTGCACTCGTGCTGGTCTAGGTTGTGGACTGGCTTTGGGGAGAGAGAACTCCAGCCTGGGTTTCAGCTGGGCCTGCCTGTGCCCCAGGGCGTGGCTGGCAGTTTAAATTGGACTTTTCCAGGTACAGCAGTGGTGGAGCCAGGAAGTCACACAGGTGGATGTAAAGCTCTGATGGTGCCAGCTGGTTCCGTGGACCCGCGCCTCCACCCAAGTGCCTCCTGCAGGTGCACTGAGACTTAAGCTTTCTCTCCCGGCTGCCAAGGACCCATAGGAGCCAGTCCTGCAAAGGAATCTGGAGGCCCCACCTCCAACTCCAGTCCTCTGGAAACCCCACCTGAGGAGCCAGGCAAAGGGAGAGGCAGAGGGCTTGGCACCAAGGAGGGTCTCCTGGGGCACAGCTGACTTTGACACCAGGGCGTGAGCCGGATGGCAGGGCCGCAGGCCCCTGTTGCCTCTGTGCCCAGGGCAGAAACGGGCTCACAGGTCCCTTCCCTGAACCACTTTTGACTCCCTTCCCGGTACTTCATTCTTTCTCTGCGAAATCCAAGCTGCAAACACCACTTCCCCCGCGTCCCCCAACGTTTGCAACGCAGGCTATCTTGGGAGGTGCCGGGGCTCTCTCCCTCCCCACTGCCCACTCTCCTCACCAGGATTATGCCCTGCCATCCCCCATCCCCAGCCCTTTCCCCTCCCCCCAGCCCCCCCCCCCAGCTTCCTCTGAATTCCCACTGCCCAGGGCCAGCCCTGCAGGCACATCAGCCAGGTTTGGGGCTGGGCTGGGGTCCTGGAGTCTGGGCCCCGTGCCTGGTTACCTCTTCGTGGTTGGCTGGTCAGGACTATAAGTGGGTCCTTATGAGCCTCAAAAAAAAAAAAAAAAGAAAAGAAAGAAAGAAAAAGAAAACCCAAAACAAAACCCAAGCCGGAGCCGGGGGAGGCCTTTAGGACCGAGGGGAGCCGTCTCTTCTCAGAGCCAGGCATCGAAGCTGCCCTCCTGGTCCCCGGCGGATGCCTTCTTGCCCAGCCGCTCGCACCCTCACATTCCCAGACACCGACCCCGGGCCACCTGCCAGACGCGATCCCTCGGGGCCCCGGGGGCCTAGGGCACAGCTGGCGACCGCCTTCGCGCGGGGCCGCTCCCTCCTCCTCCGCCTCCTCCTCCTCTTTCTCCTCGCTGCCATCCCCCGAGCCCGTGGTCGCCGCCTCCGGCACGCGTGTCTCCAGGCTCGGAAGCCGAGCGGCGCGCCCCGGGCACCCCTCGCCCACCCGCCGGCCGGGCGCGCGCCGCGGGAGTCTCCCCGCACCCTCCTTTCCCGGGAGCCGGAGGGCCCGGCTCCGCCCGGCCGCCGCCGCTGCCCGGCGCCCGGCGCTCCAGCACGCGCGGAGCAGCCGGGGGCGCGGGCGACGAGCGCAGGGCCGGAGAGGCGCGGAGGAAGCGGAGGGGAGGGCCGGGCAGCGGCGGGGGCGGGGACCGGGAGCCGAGGAGGCGAGGAGCAGAGGCGGTCGCCTCACCGCCCCACGCCCCGCGCCCCGCGCCCTCGCTCCCTCCGGAGACGCGCGGGCCGCCGCCTGGGCGCACTAGTGGGTCACCTTGTCCAGGAGGTAAGTGCCTACCGCCCCGGCAGCCTGGGCAGCGGAGGGGCCGGGGGCAGCGGGGCGGGGGCAGCGGGCGGGCGCGGGAGGCGGCCCCCGCGCGGGAGGGCATCCTGGCTCCGCCTCGGAGCGCGCACACCGGCGGCGGCGCGGCGCCCGGGTGAGTCGTGGTGGTCCGGGCGGCGGGACCGGGGAGGCGAGGGGTCGCCAGGCGCCAGGGAGGGAGGAGCGGGCGATGAAGATGCGGAGGAAGGGGCCGTTGCTGTCAGCCAGGGCTGCAGCTTGGCGCCTCGCCACCCCGGGCGCCCCGGTGGCGCGGAGGGGCCGCTGTGCAAAGTCGGAGAGAGCTGCTGAGACCGAAACCCGGGAGCGCCGCGGAGCGGGGCTGCTGGGGGCGGTGGAAGCGCGCGGCGGGCATGGGCTCTGCGGGTCCGGGAGACCCCCTCGAGCGACCCAAAGGAGACCGGCTGGGGCTGGTGAGCGGGGCCGCCGCGGAGCTGGGGACCGAGGTCCATCTGGGACCGGGAAGGGAAACGGGCTTCGATTCTCCGAACGGAGGGAAAGAGGAAGGCGAGGGTGCCAGCGCGCTGGAGATGGGGACTCTCGACAGGCGACCGGGACGGAGGTGGGGACCCCGGGAGCCCCTCGCGCCCGCGAGCTGTCTGGTCCCTGGCAGCCGCGACAGCCCGCAGCCCCGGAGCCGCCAGCCCGGCGCTGAGAGGGGATGAAGGATGCGCTTTGGGGCTCAAGTTCTCGTCTTGATTTCCCTCGGTATGATTTCTGACCCCTCCTGTGCGCTCTCCCAGCTACAGAGAAAGAGGCTTGGATTACAGACAGAATCGGGCACTTTTCCTAGGGTAGGGGCTTTGATGGGGTGTGTCTTCTGCAAGACCCCAGTGGAGTGGGCACTTGACAGCCTTGCCCGGGGGAGGCTGCCAGTGAGGTGGCTTGGCTTTTCTGAAGGACTCGAGGAAGGGGTCCTCTGCTAGCCTTCGTTTCCTTGGGGGTCCCCTTGCAGGCAGAGGCTTGGGTGCCTAGCTCAGACTTCAGGTGCGCACAGCCCTTCTGCGGCGTCAGCTGCGCTGGCGCCAGCAGGCTCCTGGCCGGACTTGCTGTCTGCGCCTTCGCTGGCCGCGTCCGGGTGTTCAGTGCAGCAGACACTAACCAAGAGCTTGGCTGACTTAGGGGCTGGGGGGGGGGTCCCCAGTTGTTAGTCAGAGTCAGGCTCAGTGGTGGGGCAGGCAGCAGCGTCTGAGTCGGTCCCCCTCCTGCTGGCCAGTGCGTCTGGTCAGAGCCCAGAGGGAGCGGCTGCAGACCTGCAGCCGTGGGGCGAGCCGCCTGTAACCAGCCCCAGAGCCGGCCAACTTTTCCTTGCTGAGAGACACTGCCTGGCAGTCAGTCGGCAGTGGTGCCAAGATGTGGTCCCCTGGGGGGCCTGGCTCCGTAAATGCTCGCAGCGGCCAGAGTGGAGAGCCCCCCCCCCCCGTGGCGGTCTGATGTCCGTTCTGGCTAGGACGGGAGGTAGCTGGAGCGAATTTTTGCATGAATTACTGCATGCTGTGAGCCTGGTGGTTCTGTGAACTGTCTTTCTGGAGGTCGGACCACAGGCGCAGGCCTGTGAGACGTTTGAGGGTCAGCCCTCGGTCTCCCCCGACTCCAGCACCCTGGCCCCTTTGTTTGTGGCTGATCTGGTGCCCCCTCCCACCCTGCCCCCACCTTCTGCATGAGAATGAAATCATCATAATCAAGAAGGCCTGGTTAAATAAAGGAAAAACTGGGGAAATCTACGTCTAAAGTTGTTTACAGTGGGAAATTTCCATGGTTCACAAAGGTGGGGTGAACAGTGCACTCAGCCCACCTCACCCTCTCCCCGTTGCCCTCCCCTCTGTCGACACCCTCCCGGAGTCCGGGAGCTGTGTCTGAGGAAGGATGTGGAAACCCTCCACCTCTAAATGCGGTTGTGACGTTTCATTTCCTCGCCATCCTCAGAAACAGCTTCTTTGAATGATTCCTTTTGGGGGTTAAAAAGGAAAACTGCTAACATTCCTTGAGGCACAAAGAGGGGAACTGAAGGAGGAGAGAGAATTTCAGATCCTGAGAAAAGAGACATTTGAAACATTTCTATTTAACTTGTATCGGCAGACAGACATGCCAGGCGGAGTGGGGGGTCGGCTTCCGGTTGAACCAGGATGAGCAAAAGACGTTTTCTTTCGGTTAAGAAAAAAAACCTTCAAAGCTCAATTCATAAATTGTAAACAATTCATTTCTTCCTCATTTAGCACGGGCGTAAATTGCACTCACCTTTCTCATTAGCTCCTAACGCACGTCTTCTCGGGAGTCATTACTGTTATAAGAGAATAAAAGATGTTTTCTTACGTAAGTTTCCCAGGGCAGACAGCAGTCGGTGCTATTCTGAGGTTGGTGAGAGTATTCCATCTCCGTTAGGGAACACACGATTGAGCGTCACCTGGCACGTCTGAGATGCCCTCTGGAGACCCTGCTCCTTCAGATGGGTTCCGAGTGTGGGGTCTGCTGGCTGGAGAGGGGTAGCCTGGGCTGGCCTCCAGGGACTGGGGGAGGGTGGCCCCCCACGTGGCCCCCCCACCCCGCACACCTCTGTGCCTCCCTTTACAGAAAAGCTGTTCCTAAAAATTGTCAACGATGTGCCTGGAGGATTCAGCCAGACCTCTGGGTACCTTTGTAAGGCGTCCTTGGCTAAGCTTTTGTGATATGATTGAGCAGCCCACAGGCCGGCAGTTTCATGTCCTCCGACCCCCTGGTAGAACCAGCGTGACCCTGAGCCTCTCCCGTTGGCCTTCTTGGGGCCCGTGCACCCTTGTGGCCAAACCCGCCGAGCGCTGCTGGGACCTGTGGTGCGAACACTCACATCGTCAGCAACCTTCTGAGCGCGAGGGGCGCGGGCCCGGCGATCGGAGGACCGGGTGTCGGTCTGTCGGCATCAGCAACACGAGGGGCTGATGAGAAGCAGGACGGCCTGGCCCCTCGGTGGGAAGTCACGGGGTCGTTTGGGGTGAAAGGCGCTGCCGCGGGGGACCCTGGAGCCGCGGCCTGGCCCAGTGTCACTGCACCGGCAGTGCTGTGCCAACGCGCCAGAAACACCGAACGTTAAAGGCTTCGCGTGTTGGGTGCAGCGGACGCTGGAGGCACCTGCCCGCGTCTCCAGGTCAGGAGGAGCGCGGCGCGCCGGGTCACCGGCGCTGGTTTGGCACGTGAGTTTTCTACATTTCTCACCGCCAGCTACTGAGACTTCTCAGATTCCTCCCGGGAGTTCACAAACCTGTCCTAAAGGCGAGCTGCTCTGACTTTTTCAGGCCCCAGGCTGCACCCGCGTGGCCTCAGTGTGGCTTTTCTGTGACACGGGCAGCGTGAGGATTTGGGTGGGGAGCGAGGAAGGTGGCTTTTCCCGGCCCGACAACTTCTGAGGCTCCTGCCGGGAGCCAGGCCTCCATCTCTGGGCTCTGCTGCTGCCTGCTGCGTGACCGAGACCACTTAACTTTTCTGAGATTCTGTCTCTTTTCATCCGTGCTTCTTTCCAGGATCTTGCAAACAAAATATTTATAGCTGACACAATTTCTTAAAAATGAGACAGACTCCAGCTTAGGAGCACTGGCGTGTCTTTGGACGCCTCTTTGGGTGAAGGTCGCGTTGCCCGGCTCTCCGAGAACACAGGGTGAGCCCAGCCCTGCCCTGCGCCTGCAGCGTCTTGTCAGCAAGGGTCAGAATAGGGCCGGTGTGCCCAGGTCCACACGGTGTGTCCCCAGGTGGGAGCTTGCCTGGGCGGTGGGAACACTCCCGACAGGTGGGTTGCGAGGGGACATCTGGGAAAGGCCCGTGAGCGTTAGCTTACACCTGCGCCTTCAACACAGCTAAACCTGGCCTCACGTCGCGTTGTGAGAGCTCTGGGCGCGGGGAGGGTGTGGCCCAGTGGCAGAGCGTGTGCTTGGCGTGCGCGAGGTCCTGGGCACAGTCCCCAGCACCACCACTGAAAATAAGTAAGCCTCATCATTTCCACCTCCAAATAATTAAATCGTAATTAAGAAAAAAAGCTCTGTAACGCACGTTCTCTAGGATAAAACGCTCTAAAGCAGACTACCAACGAGCCGCGAAGCACCACTGACCACACGCGATGATTTACGTTACAAAAGTTGTTTAGATCAAACGCCCAAATCATCTTAAACCCTTTTATCATAAATAACCTGTTAAATTGCATAAAATGAAATAAGATACAACATGTAAGTATCGGGCCCCAAGATAACTGTTAGAACTAAGACCAGCAAGACTGGGAGACAGAACACGTGTGCAGAAAATGACGCACACGGAAGCTGCTCCCAAAGGCGCCGCTCAGACCAGCCCAGGGACGCCCCTGCCGCTGACTCGCATGGAAGGGGTGGACGCGGGAGCTCAGCTAACGTTGTTCTGGAGAGGTGGGGGTTTTTCTCTTTGGGGCTCTGATCAGTGTTCAGAGGAAAACGTTTCGAGGTTTTAGTTCCCGTTGGCTCTTGTCCATCAGTCATCTCTGAAGGGCTACAGGGACATTTAGGGGCCGTGACTCCGAGGGAGAGAGAAGGTGGCTGTTTACCGACTGCAGGTTGATGCTGCTCAGCTGAGATTCATACCTTAACAAGTGTCACTTTGCAAACACTCGACCTCACTGAGGGACCACTTTCCAGACGTGCCTCCCGGCTGTTTCCTCCGTGATCTTTCTGCTGGGAAACGGCAGTGTCCAAAACAAAACCGAAAGGCAAACAAACATTTCAGAAAATTAGAACCCCCGCCTCAACTTTAAACCAAAAAGAGTCCCGCAGGGGGAAGACATCCCACCTCAGACATGTTGGGGCTTCCAGCTGCTCACGTCGCCCCTCCCTCCATGGGCGCAGCATGCAGCTTTGGGTTCGCTCTCCTGATCCTGGCCCCGCATCTGGGCCACGGGCTCTCAGCTGCTGCAGGGGTTTGCAACGGGGGTTTGCCTCCCAGGATCCCAGGAGGATGAAGTCCCGGGACGGGGTGGGGACGCAGCAGCTGGGGTGGGCTTAGGGTCTGTGGGAGCACTAACTCGAGGGGCCCCACGGATGCCCACGCCATGCCCCGAGAGATCGCGGCCCATTCTCCCGTCATTTGCAGTGTCTAAAATTGACTTGAAATAAAGTACGTGCCTTCTGTAGCCGACCTCGGCCCCCACCCAGGCGTTTTGGGGGGTGAGGTGCTGTGTCCTGTGGGGCACGCAGGAGAGTTAAGATGAGCCGGGTGGGCCATGTGCTCAGGGGCTGAGGCTCTGTCTGAGCACAGGGCCTGGCCCACGCCTCTGGCTCAGGCGTCCGGAGATTTCTTTTAAGAGCAAGCCGTCTGCTCCAGACTCCACCCTGTGGGACTCGGACGGGGAGGGGACCCTGCCCCGGGCAAGCCTACCTCTCCCAGCCCAGCCTCATATGAAGCCATCCCCACTTGTCCCCAAAGCAGCTTTGAGACAGAGACTGTCAGGCGCCCGATGGTGGACCCTCCTAACCTCCCCGACTCGGCCCAGTGTCCCTCTCCAGAGACTCAGAGCAGGAGGGCCCTGATCCCACCGTCTTGGGGCCTCTGTGTGACGTTCCTGGCAGGCCTGCTGAGCTGGATGCTCTGGGTGCAGGCGTGTTAGTGTGAACAGGGGCGCAGAGTGTGTCTGGGGACATCACAGTCTGATTTAAAACCACGGACGCAAACTGTGCAGAATAAGCACTTTCTTTCTGTCGCTGCACCTGGAGCGGCTCATTTGCCAAGTCCCGTCCCAGGAAGGCCACGTACTTGGGGCTCTGCGGTCACGGACCTGCTCCTGCCCAGATTCCAGTCATCTCTGCGTGCACACCGAGAGGCCAGCCGGGCGGGGGGGACCCAGAGCAGCCGTGCCCCCCACGCTGGTGCCCTCTGTCCAGTGTTTGATCCGGGTGCAGAGCAGAGCGGTGGTCGCCCGTCCACGGACCAGGCGCCAGCATCCATCAGGAAAGTGGAAGCTTTGGAGGTGTCCCTGTGCCCCCTCTTTGCCCCCAACACAGAAGCTCCTCCAAAGTCACAGGCTGATCCCACTGGCTGATGGACGGCTGGCCCTGCCTCCCCTGCTGCTCTGTGCACCCAGGACAGGAGCAGCCAAGCTCCCAGATGGTGCCAGAAAGGGCTTCCCGGTGACCTCGATGGGGGGTTCCCGAGCCACGGCCCACCCAGAGCTGCTTGTGTCTCGTGGTCCAGCTGCTCCAGGCCCCGGGCTCCTGCGTGGGTGTCCAGCAGCCTTCAGATTGTCCAGTTTAGACCTGCAGCCACATCCCCTTGTGGGCTGGAGAAACACTGCCTCATGGGAGGGACCCTGGTCCGTCTGCCATCGCTGCTCCGCTCGGGCACTGGGACACAGGGGAAGAGGAAGAGGAGGAGGAAAGAGGCAACCAGCTCCTCCTCCGTGGTGCTGTGGCCACCCCACCCCTCCCCCTGCTGTTGGGGAGGGACCAGCAGATCCTTCCCGACGCGTCCCAGGGCCTTCCCAGGGCACAGCTCTCGCCTCCAGCCCGGGTTCCCCACGCCCTCGAGCACCTCTGCTCCGTCTGTGGAGCGGGAGCGTGGCCTCCGCTCCTGACAGCCACCCCCAACTCAGGGCCGTGCTCTGGGCTTGCCGCGTCAGCCCTCGGGAGAAAGCCGTGTGACCTCTCGGGTCCATCCTCGGGGCTAGGGCCCCGCAGCCTGTGTGCACATGGGCGCGTGTAAGCCGGGCCTGGGGGCCGGCGTCCCGGGTGCAGTGGGGCTGCTCTGGGACTGGGTGACCATGAGAGGAGGGGGAGGCTCAGGCAAGACCGCAGGTTTCGGGACTGGGGACGTGGCGGGCGGGGGAGGCAGGGAGGGCGCGTCCCAACGGGGCCGTGGCACACCCTCCCTCTTGGCTGCAGGTGTCCTGGGCCCTTCAGAGAAAACTGAGGCTGTGGGGCGATGGTGAGCGATGCTGGGGCCCAGGGAGGCAGAGAGCTGGCGGAGGAAGGGCCTCTCTTCTCACGGCTGTGGTGCTCGGACGCCAGACTCGGGCCCGTCTGGACCTGCGGCGCCTGCAGGACTGCATCCGCTTCCCGAGTCCCCGCGAGGTGGCCCTGCTTTCCCTTCTCCCTTGGGCAGAGCTGTTCTGCCCACCTGAGCGGGCACCTCCCCACAGAGCTGGCCTGGCCACACTGAAGGGCCCCCCATTTCTGGGTCACTGAACTTGGGGCCGGACAGTCTGCCGAGTCTCCTAGCTGGTCTGCAGCTCGTCCCGGGCGTGCTCCGGGAGACCCACAGGAGCCTCTCCCGCTCGCCCGCGCACCCTCAGCACCCCCTCCCGGGCGGGGGTGGGGGGAGGCTGGGAATTGTGCGCGTTGTTCCATTTGAGTCCACGCCAGCCTCTCCAGAGCCCTTCTTGCCCTTAATGGGTTGAGCCCCGGGGTTGCCTGCCGGCTCTGTGACCAGAGGAGGGCCTGGTGTGTGGACCTGGGTCCTCAGGGTCTGTTTGTTTAATGTTTGTCCCTAAGTTCACGTCTGCCCACCCCCACGCCTGCTGTGAAGCTCAGATCCCTTGCTGGTGCTGTGCACCTGTTGGACGGACACATAGACGCAGGAGGTTCCATCTTTCGAGAAAGGCCAGACAGGACAGGTGGAGTTGGCGGTCTGTCCTTCTGTGCTCGTGGTGGCTTCCACGCAGGTTGGCAGACGGGGACCGGGCCTGAGGGAAAAGCCCAGCTGTGACCCTGCCAGGAGCCGTGGGCCTGCAGGCTTCCTGCAGAGCACGCCGCGGCCGGAGGGCAACTGTGTCCTCTAACGCCACAGGCCCCAGGCGCTGCACAGGACATCCAAGTGCACTGCATGGCGGCCACCCAGCGAGCCCTGTCCGGCACCGGCCTGCTGCAGGCTCTGGGCGCGAGGCTTTTCCCAGAAGCTGGAAGCGCTGTTTCTCTCAGACGCTGCCCAGAAACGCCGCTCTTCCTGGAATTTGTATTCAGAGTTTCGGATGATTCAGAAATAGATGTGTGTCCACATCCCCCACCAGCCCTGCACTGGGTGTCCCGGGGAGCCAGCCTCAGAGAGCCGTCCTCTGCCTGCCTCCCCAGCCCGCCCCACCCCGCCCCGCCCAGGCCCCTGCCCGGGGTGAAGACACACCGTAGGCACACGCGTAACTCACCCCTCAGGCTCGCCCTCGCCCTTCCTCCTCCTCCTCCCCGACACCCCTTCCACCATCAACACCGACTAGACACACACCTCCTGCCGACATCTCTCAGTAGCTTCTGAAAGGTCTCCACCGGTTTAGGATAAAACCTCTCCATGAAGTGGGTACAGCAGGAACACACAGCAACATTACAAAGGCCACACACGACAAACCCACAGCTGGCATCCCACTCACAGGTGACAGACTGAAAGCTCTTCCTGGGGGGTCAGGAATAAGACAAGGATCCCCATGGTCCCCACTCGTGTCCGGCACAGCGCTGGAAGCCCCAGCCGGAGCAGCCAGGCGAGAAACAGAGATGAGAGGCACCCAGATCGCAGAGGAGGAAGTGAAGACTGTCACTACTTGGCGATGACATGATACTGTGTGTAGAAGACCCTGAGGACTTCTTATAAACACTGTTAGAAGTAATTGATGAATTCAGTAAAGTTGCAGGATACAAAATTAATACACAGAAACCTGTTTCTTTTGTATACGTTAATCATGGACCATCAGAAAGAGAAATTAAGAAAGCAGTCTCGTTTACAATTGCATCATAAAATTGAATACCTAGGAATGAAGGTAACCAGGGAGTGAAAGGCCTGTGCACTGAAAACTGCGAGACATGAGAGGAACTGAGGAGGACACAAATAAACGGAGAGGCATCCCACGCTCACAGCTTGAAAGAACGAGAAGTTGTTAGAAGGTCCATACCACCCGCAGTAACCTGCAGGTTCAGGGCAGTCCCCACCGAAATTCCAGTGTCGTTTTCCACAGGCACGGAGCGAGCAGTCCTACGTAAGAAACACACAAGACCCTGAACAGCCAAAATAATCACGCCCCAGGGGTGCTCTGTGCGGCACGGTGGCTGTAACTAGCAGCCCTCGCTGTATATTTGAAACTTGCCGAGAGAGTAGATCTTCAAAGTTCTCATCACAAGGAAAGAGTGGTCATTACGCCCGGTGGTAAATGTCCGTCAGACTAATCGTGCTCGTTTCAGAGTGTGGACCGGTGTTGAGTCATGGGTCGCACACCTGGAAGTGGTGTAGTGTTGCGTGTCAGCTAAGCCTCAGCGCAGCAACAGCACGGCTGCGGGACGGGTAGCTTGGCTGTTTCTCACACTCAGCGAGCCCCGTCTCTGGGCACGAGCGGTGGGGTGGATGTCGGACCATCCAAAGGAAAAAACGCAAGCGCCCAGGGGACGAGGATGAGGCCACCCGACTCTGGTGCTTCCCCATCTGCAGAATGGAGGAGGCGCCTGCCCCCTCCTCGCTGGGCTTACTGAAAAGGCAAGTGGAGATGAGCGGGGAGAGGACTCGAGTCAGGGACGTGGGGAGGCTCAGCGCAGAAAGAGTGAAGACAGTCTGGAGATCTCCTTCACAACATGTGAACATACTGAACACTGCTGATCCGCACACTTGAAAGCAGTCCAGATGGTGAATTTTATGTCGTGTGTTTTTACTGCAAAAAAAAAGCAAAACAAAAAACAAAAAAAAAACCAACCCTATGTTAATTGGAGCACCAAGGCTCTAATTTCCAGCGAATAGCTGACGTGGACCTTTCCGATGTAGCCACAGGAGCAACGCATCCCTGCCACGTCCCCTCGGTTGTGTGTGTCACCAGCCCAGTTATTGCTCAGAAGCATGTTCTGGAATGTGACGCTGAGGCCCATAGTCAGAAACTGGGGCATGAATTAATACCACCAATTTTGCACATTCTGTGGGTGCTTTCCTTGTTACGTGAGTGAGTTCTAGGTCTTCGGAGTTCCGTTCAGTCTTACCGTTCTCCAGAGTTCTCACTGAGTTGATAAAAGGGACAAGTGAGAAAAAAATGGAGTTTGTGTGCTTGCGTGTCTAGCAGCCTCTCTAGATTTACAAGAAATCAGTAGCATGGCAGATTAGGGTCTAGCTTTTCGGCTTTTTCACTTTTT
Source organism: Camelus ferus (assembly GCF_009834535.1). Taxonomy (NCBI): domain Eukaryota; kingdom Metazoa; phylum Chordata; class Mammalia; order Artiodactyla; family Camelidae; genus Camelus; species Camelus ferus. The sequence continues at coordinate 16,297,227 of NC_045714.1, read as the reverse complement.
TTTCTCTTTTTCCTTATTTATATGCAAAGTAAAAAGACCTGTTTAAACAGCTGCGTGAGTACATAGGCTAGAAGTGAAACAGCAACAGATGACGGGAAAGCAGGGCGCAGGAGCTGGTCTGTGGGTTTGTTTTTCTGACGTGGTAAAGCCTGGGGTGGGGTGCTGACTCGGCAGCTCGGTGGGGTCAGGCTGCATCGCTACCACCTCCTGGCTCCCAGGTGGCTGCTGCAGCCCCAGCCATCACATCCGAGATCAAGGCAAGAAGTGGGAGAGGTGGACAGAGCCCCCCGGGTGGCGTTTGCCCAGAGCCGTTTGTGAGGAAGCCTGGGGTGAGGAGGAGGATGTAACCTTTCCAGCCTCCTGGTGCAGGTGGGCAAAGGCGAGACCCTGCAGTGGGTTCCCCACTCAGCCGGTGACTGTCCGCAGGTCTCAGTGAGAGGAGTGCCTAGGCGTCCTGTGGGATGGGAGATCAGACGGTGTGTTTTTGAACACAAGAGAGCACAGCGGTCTGCTGGTGCTGAAATTCCGCGCGGTGTCTGTGGGAGGGATGGCAAGCCGGTGGGCTCAAGGGAGGCGCCCAACCTTGGGCTTGAGCCGGGTGGCCAGGAGGAGGGCTTCGACTCAGACAGAGCCTGGCTGCTCCGCTGGGTGACCCTGTGCATCTCCTGGAGGTGGCAGATGCAGGTTCTGGGGCAGCGGACCATGGCGGGTGGCCCTGCACCCCGAGCTGATGCTGTGGCCTCGGGTGGCCCAGGTCCAGGTGGTTCTCAAAGCTGGCTGCACGGTGGGTCCACCGGGGGACGCTGAGAATTGGTGTGCACACAGCCAAGGTGAAGACTGCAGACTGAGCTTTGGTGACATTAAAGGAGCAGTGGAGCCGGCTTTGCGTAGGGAAGCACCTGTTAAAGCTGCACGCGCTGAACTCCGGTGCGCACAGACCCCTGGGGGTTTGCAGACGTGCAGGTCCGGGCTCAGCAGGCCGAGGTCAGAGCCTGAGGTCTGCGTTTCTGACAAGTGCCAGTGAGGAGGCACCGCGGCTCCCAGGGGTGGTGGGAGGCACAGGGTCTCGGAAGATGGGGAGGGCGTCCTGTCCCAGGTCTGAGCCCAGGGAGGGTCCCAGCTGCTTAGCAGGCGATGTCCCCACGTGGGGACACGAGGACAATGCTCAGACAGGCTTATTCACCAGACGTGAACTTGCAGAACCTGGATTTCGGGTCAAGAAACAGAGTAGGCTTTAAGTTTGCCTTTTGTAATATTTTTTTAAAAACCAAGCTCTTGATGTCCCTTTTATTTGAACACCTAGAGGAAAAAAACAAATGCTGGAGGTGGTGACTGCTGTGCCTCTGGGTGCACTGGGGTGGGTGTCACAGGAGCCGAGACTGTCCCCCAGGCTCAGGGGGGCGTCCCTGCCTGCCTGCGTTATTTAACGTTTACACATCAGAGACGAGAGCTGTTTTCTCAAAGAAAGTGATGCAACATCTCGCAGAGGGACTGGCACACTTGGCGTGCAGTGGGGCTAAACTACACATGAACGCACGTCCGCGTGTGCAAACACGCTGTGCGTGTGTACCTGTGTGCGTGTGAGCGCATGCAGGAACCCACGTGCGCCACCCGTCTCCTTCCTTCCGCAGGATCTTGCCCCGTGGGAGGTGCAGTAGCTTGTTTGCAGACGTGAGTTTCTCTCATCTCCCCATGCTCCCCTTTTCCTGACCCCTCACATCACGAGAAGTCCACTTCTCCGCCCTTGAAGGTGGCCTGGCCACCTGCTTGACCAACACTGCTGGTTCTGACATGAGGGCTTCTTCTGGTCCTTGCCTGCCCGCCAGCTTGTGACGGAGCCCAGACTGGCATGTGGTCCAGCCCACAGCCACCAGGACCACCAGATGCGTCACTGAGGCTGTCCTGTGCCCTCCCACCCCCATGGAACCCCAGTGACTGCAGCTTCACAAGTGATCCCAGGAGAGACCAGCCAAGACCTGAGAAGCTCAGCTCAGTTCACCTGCTGACTCAGAGGACTGTAAGCAAATAAAACAGCTGCCATTTTAACCTGCTACATTTTGGGGTGTTTGTTACACAGCAAGTAATAACTGATACATGTGGCTAGAAAAAAGTGAACTGGAAAATCTCTGCCTAAAAATCTACATTTATACAAAATTCAATATTGCAGCCTATAGGCAAACATCGGCCGGGAGTTCAGCCGGCCGGCAGCTCTCCTGCGAGGGGGAAGCAAGGGCGGTGACTCAGCCGGGACCCCTGAGCCCGGGCAGTACCGGTGAGCTGCTGTGTTGTCACAGAACCTGAGCCGGCAGCGGGCAGACATCGCTCATTCTTCACTGACACCAAGTGCTTGAAGCAGTGCCCTGCAGCGCGACCTCCTCGTCATCGGTGCTCCGACCGTGTCCCTCTGTGACCTGGCTGTGGCTCCCGCTGCCTGGGGCACGAGGAGGACGGGTAGAGCAGATGGATGAGCACTAGTGCGAGACAGTGCTGACTGTCCAGCTCCAGACCTCCTGGGCGGCAGGACCGCTGAGGAGGGCGGGCGTCCTCTGCGCTGGGACCCGTGGGCTTGGGGGCAGGCTCTGCTCAGACAGATGGATGCTGAATTCTGGGCGCGGGGCCCCAGGGGTGGGCGTTTTGCAGAACAGGAGTTAAATATGGAGGAAGACCCTCCTCTCAGCTAGAAGCAGCTCTCCTGGGCCCGCTGGGACAGACTGGGGCGCTGCTGGCTCTGGACAGGAAGGGCTGGCGCCGACCCCTGCGTAGCAGGCAGAGAGCCTTCTCCGCATGAGTCACTGCTTCTCCTGCCGTGACTCGGCCCTGTGCACGGTCCTGGCGCATCTGAGCTGCCCGCGGGGGCAGAGCTTCCTGCAGGGGCCCCGACGTGGAGCCGGGCGCCCGGCTTCCCTGAGAAGGAGACACTCTGCACAGAGGAAGGTCGCGTCCCCTCCCCACTCCTCACGCATACACATGCACAGACATATTCACAGAGACACGCACACATACAGACACACGCACACACACGTACATTCACAGAGACGCACACGCACACGCTGACACGCACACACGGGTGCATCCACTTCCAGAAACACAGCCTGAACGTAACTTGCCGCCGTGAATGTCACTGCTGTGGAGCTGCTCCCAGGGGCCGTGGGGGACGGAGAGCCTGGGGACGGCCGGGGGACAGACAGCCGCAGCCCCGGACTGTGTGCTTTATTCTGCACTAAGCAGCTCCCTGCTCCAGTGTGTCCGAGCACCTGGCTCGTTCAGCTGGCGGGATCTGTACGCGGCTCCCGGGCTTGGCTCAGCCGCCCCTGTGCCCACGCAGCAGCAGGGGGCCGGGGTGCAGCCAGGGAGCACGTAGGGGGCGCGGGGAGAGTCTCGGCCCAGGCTCCTATGTAGGCGATTCTCTCTGCTCTGCTCCCGTGTGACTGGCGGGAGGAGGAGGCAAAGGGGCCCTTCTGCTGTGCCGGGCCCTCTGGGGGTCGGTCTGTCTCCCCACCCCACGCAGGGCACACAGTTCCCAGAGAACTTTACGTGAGGCTTGTCTCTACAGCCTCCTGATTTTGATTTAGAGTTATTTCACCTAAGGTAGACATTGTGCTCTGCCTGTGAGCCCCCAGGAAGGGGTCTGCTTGTGGCTGGGAAATGCAGAGGCAGGGGCTGGGGATGGAGGGGTTGGTGTGAAGGTCTGGGCCGGGGACTCTGCCGTCAGCGGCCCGGCCTTGAACCCTGGCTCACTCCCGCCCTTTGCGAAGTTATTCACCCTCCCTGTGCCTCGGTTTCCCCATGAGTGGAGGGGAGACACAGCTGCCCCTAGCTGTTGTCAGGACGATTACGGGACAGGAGGGGCAGCGCCCAGCAGTGTCGCTGAAGTCAGGCCAGCGCACGATGGCTAACAGTTCCTCACATGGGGCCTGAGCTGAGGCCTTAACTGAGGCCAGCCAGGGCGGGCTTTGCACGGGGGCGAGGTGGTGCTGGGAGCCAGGGCAGCCAGGGTCCAGCGGGGCAGGTGCCAAGTCAGCAGCCCCGCAGACATTCTGTAACCTTGGAGCAGAGCCGGGGAGGCCAGATCCCAGGGGGTCTTGGGCGACCTCCCGAGCCTGGCAGAGGGGCCCAGTCCAGATGGCCCTGGGCTTCCCTGGGGGCCCGACAGCGGCGCAGGTGCAGGTTGGCCTTCCAGGACAGGGGCCGGGAGAGGCCAGGCGGAGCGGAGAAGGGGGCGGAGGTGGAAACTGCACAGAAAATAAGGCTTCAACGAGGGGGTGTGCCCCGTCCAGCAGGCCCCGGGGTTTGGTCCTCAGGACACCAGCTGACTGGCAGAAGTGATCGTGAGCCCGTTGCGGTCAGGTCTGTGACCCCTCAGAGGGCACAGGTGGCGACCAGCGGCATAGAATACAGCAAAGGGTGCCTAGGGGCTCGCGGTCTGCACGCGGCTGGGAGGCCAGGCACGCGCAGCGTCTGCTGCAGGACGTCAGGTTGCTCTTGGCAGGCAGGCAGTGTGATGGAATACAGAAGGCCCCTCGGACGCTGTCACCTGGACGTTCCCAGCCCGAGGTTCTGGCCACGCAGGGCCCGTGCGGGGGGCAGTGGGGTGAGGGAGGGGCTTTGGCACCGAGCCAGTCAGGGACCCAGAACAGCTGTCAGGACCACTGCAGCCTGGGGCGCAGACACATGTGGGGACACACCCTAGGGGGCTCCGGGGAGGGAGGGCCGATGTGAACACTTACGTTATGATCAAACGATGAAGAGGAAACATAATGGTGACGCTGGCAATGACATCGACTGGAGTGCGCTCTGGGGACTGGAGAGAGTCAGAAGCAGGTAGTGACTGAAGACGGTGGGGTCCCCCCTGAGTGGCAGGTCCCTGGGCACCTCCCGCGTTGGGCACATCCTGGGAACACAGTGAGACAGAAGACGCCGCCCCTCCCCTCGGGATGCAGCCACTTTCCTCCGATGCAGGGGCATTTTGGAAGAAAAAACAAAAAAGTATAAAAATTCAAAAAGAATGAGAGACTCTGAGAGTGGGTGAAGGAGTAAAACCAGTAAAAACCTAAAGTACTCTGTGAACGAGGCATGAGACACTGTCACCCCCATGGACAGCCGGGGTACCTGACGCTTGGGGGGTCCAGGTCACGGGGGGACCCAGGTCACAGGGGGCCCAGGTCTTAGGGGATCCAGGCCACAAGTTCCCAGGTCACAGGGGATCCAGAATACGACGGTCCCAGGTCACAGGGGGCCCAGGTCACAGGGGATCCAAGTCATGAGGGTCCCAGGTCCCAGGGGTCCCAGGTCACGGGGGGCCCAGGTCACAGGGGATCCAGGTCATGAGGATCCCAGGTCACGGGGGTCCCGGGTCACAGGCAGCCCAGGTCACAAGGGTCCCAGGTCACAGGGGATCTAAGTCATGAGGGTCCCAGGTCCCAGGGGTCCCAGGTCACGGGGGGCCCAGGTCACAGGGGATCCAGGTCATGAGGATCCCAGGTCACGGGGGTCCCGGGTCACGGGCAGCCCAGGTCACAAGGGTCCCAGGTCACAGGGCCCCCTGGGTCCAGCCCAGCTCTGTCTGGCCTGAGTGGTGCTGTGTGTCACCCTGGTCTCCTGCCTGCTGCACCCGTGACCTCCGGCAGCCACAGGGATGCTGAGCAGAGCCTTCTCCATCCAGGCGCTCAGAATGTGCTGCCCCCTTTTCTGGCCCCTGGTGGGCACCTGCACTCCTGTCGGGGCCGAGGCTCAGCCCAACACTGGGCCCAGGAAGCGGCCCCCACGGCCCTGCCTGGAGAGAGAGCCGTCCTGGCTTGGGTGACTCTGGTCAGCCACGTCCAGAGAGAAGCAGCAGACCTTGTGGTGGCCCCACTTAGGACAAAGGACCAGAAGGCCTCTGTTTTGTGCTGAGAGTGGGCGGAGCCAGGCCAGCACAACCCCACCCACACCGCTGGGCAGTTGGGAGCAGAGCCCAGTCAGGTGGGCAGTGAGACTGACCGCGCCTCCCGCCTTCCCGAGTGTGAGCGCCTCGCTGACCAGCTCGCCCCCAGGCAGCCCCTCCCGCCACCCGCCGTCCACCAGGACCTCTGGCTGCCCCAGATCCTCTCAGCAGAGGGAGCGCACGTGTCCTGCTGAGTGGAAGGAATTCCAGGTGTTGGTGTAGGGGATGCTGGGTGGGGGCAGGGATGGGGTCTTTGTGCCGGCTGGAGATGGGGTTTGTGGCGGCCCTGCCACGCCGACCACTCCCTGCAGGGTTCGGGCTTTAAGGCGCTTTGCAGCTTGAGGCTGTGGAGCGCTGAGACGCTCGCACTGAAGCGGAGGAGCTCTGGCTGCTCTGCAAGACTCACTCTCCCTCCAGGTGCTGTGAGGTCGGCTTTGTTGGAAGCGCTCGGTACACCAGCATACCTGCACCACACGGCCCCTTGGTCTGAGACTCGCGCGCTCACAATTATCTGTAAATCTCGTTGAAGGTTTAAATGCACTCACTTCCTAGGACGGGTTTCCTCCGGGGCGTGATGCCCACTTGGGCGCCCACTACTGTGAAGGCTGCTTCGTGGTGTAAGTGGATTTCTTCTAACTGGATTTTCCCCCCAAATCAAATATCCTTTGCCAACAGTCATCTCTTACATTAAAATAAGTTCCGGAGGTTTTCAGGCGGCCTTCCACTGAAGTCTCCATGCAGAGCTGCGGCTGGTCTGACTCCCTCGGCGCCCCTGCTGTCCACGATGCAGGGCTCGGACGCTGTCCTGGTGGCCCCCCGAGTCCAGGGTCGTGGGCGAGGTGAAGCCAGGGCCCCGCAGCAGAGGCATGACTCACACTCACAACCGGGTCAGGTAGGAGCAGGCTGAGCGGGTGACAGGCGCCCGGGCATCCTTCTGACCTGTGCCCCAGCAGTGGCCGGGCCGTTGGTGAGTCGTGAACCAGCCAGATGCCATCCAACGCTCGGGGTGCGAAGCGAACCTGCATGTGAATCAGGCATCTCGGGAAGCGGGGCTGCCGCCTTCCAGGAAGCCGGTTTCTCCATCCTGCTGAGCGTTAGCAGGTGCGCAAAGGGTGCGTGCGGCCCGAGGCCGGGCCGGGCCCCAAGGAGACATCTGTTCGTTGGCTCGTTTAAATCTCACAAAGGGTCATTCTAAAAGATGCGAAAGGGTGATGTTTTTCCTTTAAAAATGGACAAATGCCACTGGAAGACGTTAACGCCATCACGGCCGGGGGACGACGCCGGGAGAAGTGGGAATGCCTCACGTGCCACCAGGGAAGGGCTGGGGACCCTCTTTACAGGAAGGTCTGTTTTCAGTCCGTCTTCAGTGAGTTTCCCGAGCGCAGGCTCTCTGGGCACTTCCGTACCAGCTCAGAGGCCTGACGTGTCCGCTGGCAGACGGGAGCAGGTCCTTCTCAGTCTCTGTCTCCACCCAGACAACGTGCCCCCGTCATTTCTAGGGTGGACAATCCAAGGCAGCGTCCGTGTCCAGGCCTCGCGGGGCGTCACGCTCGGATGCGGTTTGCACGTCCATTCCACGAGGCGCTGGGTTAACGCCCAGCCTTTGAAGTGCTAATCACATTAGCACGTTGTCCGAGCGCCTGCGCTGCCCGGGGAGGCCAGCTCACGGGACGTGGGATCTCCACCTGGAGGCCGGTGCCCGGGGAGACCCCTTCCCGCAAAGCAGAGTGAGTTACCCTCGTGATCTGTGCGGACGGTCGGCCCTGTGCCCAGGGCCCCGGGGGGCCCACTGGAGCGTTTTCTAATTAGTGAGGGAAATTGAAAGCAGAGGCAGATGGCTTACCGACTCTTCCACATAAACACGAAAAAAGTGAAGAAATGAGACTTCCGCAGGCTGGCACGCATCTGGAGTAACTTGCGGCTTTTAGGAAACGAAACGTATCTAGTTGTCTCCTGATCTCAGTACCTGGTGTGTCTGCGCATTTCATGTATTTCAGTACGTTGCACACTTTATTTTGTACTTTGTGTCGTAGTACGAGTGTTTGGCTTTGAGTGTTCTTCTCTAAATCACACACTAAACCTCTTGAAAATTGCTATTTGGTTGTGCTGCGGGCTGAGTGTGTGTGTCCCCTCAGAATCCATATGTTGAAGCCCCAGCCTCGGGGGGGGGTGGCAGCTGGAGGTGAGGCTCTGGGAGGTGACTGGGGTCAACTGAGGTCAGATGAGGTCAGATGGGGCCAGTGGCCTTAAACGCAGAGGAGGAGCGAGGTCTGTCTGTCCAGTGCAGGCCCCTGGGACGGGCGTGTGAGGACCCTCTCGGAAGCCACGCTCGCCCCTTGGTCGTGGGTTCCGGCCTCCGGATCTGTGGGGGGACACGTCTCTCCGGGGTATCTGACGGCAGCTGTGCCGGCCCCGGGTGGCTGCTGCGATGTCATTCAGGTGACACAGCTGAGCCCCATTTGTGGGCCCGCTGGCTGCGCACAGCCAGGCCAGGCCATCTCTCTGCCCAGCTGCTCTCCCAATGGGAAGCTTCTTGGAGCAGAGCCTGGAGACAGGGCTCTGGGGCCAGACTGGCTGCGTTCAGAATCCAGCTTTGCACTCAGTAGCCGTCTGGCCGTCAGACCTCAGTTCCCTCTTCTGAAAAGGGCAAAGGTGGTGACAATGCCCCCCTTACAGAGTGGCCGGGACTTACCGACTGTGAGGTGCTTGGCCCCCCGGCCTCTGTGGGGTCCATCCATCTCGCTGCCAGCTGTACCCTGTGGAGGCCAAGAAGCCGTCCTCTCACATCGTCCGAGAGTGTCACGTGTGGGTTCGCCTCTGTGTGCTACCTCTGCGAGCCCGGAGCTGCTCCTGGCAAACACCTGCACCTTCCCCCTGTGGCCCTGGCCCAGCAGGAGGGCCGGGGTGCGAGTGCCTGGGAGCAGCCGGGGAGCAGCGGTGGGCAGGGCACGGTGTACGAGGCCCCTTGGGTGGGGCAGCCCTGCGAGCAGGCTCCCGGGCCCAGCACCTGCAGCTCACACTCCCTGGGCCCTTCTCTGCGGCCACTTGCTCAGCTCTCCCTGCCCGGTGTTTCCAGAACCGCCTCCCAGATGAACTGTCTCCACTCTAGTCCTCGTCGTGGGGCCTGCCTGGCAGACTTGGGCGTCACCGTGGACGCTGAACCGGGGTCCCACCGGGATGGTGTGCCGAGGCAAACACCACCCCCGGCCAGCGAGGCGGGCCGGCTGTGTCACTGGGGGGCAGCATCCCTTGGGAAGGGGCCTCGCCTGTGTGTGTGGTCGCCCTGGGACTCGCAGAGCGCCACGACTCCCAGGATGAGTCATCTCCCGGGCACCTGAGGGGAGGGAGTCTCAGGGAGACAGACGCACGCGTGCTCACAAAGGCATCCTCCCCTGCGGAGCCACCTGGGGAAGAAGGTGACTTTGGAACAGCCACCCGTCGGCCTCCGAGGGCACTTCAGTGATTTCATAGACAGAGGTCGTCCCCTGGGCCTCCCTCCCAGAATCTCGTAAGAACACGTAACTCGCGTTTCCAGACCCAACCCCCCTCCCCAAGTGCAGTGGCATTTGGCTTTTGGTCAGGAAGGCGTGGAGCCCTGCAGGGCTGTCCTCAGCCACTGAAGGTGACAAGTCAAAGTAAGACGGGTGTCGGCAGCTGAACCGCAGAGCGTCATCGGACACCTGCTCCCAGGGTGTCTGGAAAGCACCTGCATTTACATTTATTCTACCTTAAACTCTGACCAGTTAAGACCTTCAGTGGACATTGACTTAACTCTGACAGGGCCGTGCCGCGCTCTTTTGGACGTCATGGTGTGACGTATGTCACACCTGTGCACCACGTTTTGGGGGTCCTTTATCCCCGCTGTGTGAACAGGCTTTGCCCCAGATTTGTGGCTGGGTCCCAGCGGCTCTGTGGTCTTCCAGCACCTGGTGAGCGAACCGCCGCCCCCCTCCTCTGAGCCGCTCCCTCCTGTGGGCCTCGGAGGGAGGCTGGCTTCCCTCGCAGGAGCAAAGGCTGCTGGCGGCTGGGGACTGATGAGATGGTTCTGCCTGGATCGATCACCAGGGCGTGAGAAGGACGCAGGTGACAAGACTGGTTAATTAACCAACTACTGCGTAGGTGGCACCAGCAAGGTGAAGGGGAAACACTGGGGAAAATGAGCCAGAACCAGGAGAGAGGCCAGTGCCCCAGATCCGTATCCTGGCGTCCAGAACCAGCCGTGCTCACAGCAGGCGCGCAGGAGGGAAACAGTCAGCACCGTGACTCACCGCGTCCACGCGGTAAAAATAGCCAGGGCTCCTGAGACGCTCGCCCATCTCTGCTCCTGAGATGAGACGCAGAGTCCTCACGGGGGCCTCCCCACCGCTCCCGGTCCCCGTGCCCGGCCCCAGCCTTCCCACGGCCCCACCTGCGCGGCTCACCTGTGAGACTCACCGCTGCCTCCCAGCACCAAGGACAGCGCCCGGTCCCGCGCAGGCGCTCGGTCTGTGTTGCTGGATGAGTGGGTTGAAGACTCTCCTTCCTTCAGGTCTGCTCCTGACAAAGACGCCCCCTGGGCTCCAGCCGGAGCAGCTCGTGCCACAGGCGTGCTTGGCGGGTGGGTCTGGAGTGGCCTGTTCCAGAGCAATGCAGGCCGCAGCGTCTTCACTCCGAGGCTCAGAGAAAGATGCTGTGTAAATGGGACCATGTAAATAACAAAAATGTTCAAGGAAGCCCATGGAAGGAAAACAGGGAGTGGTGGGGGCTGAGACAGAGTGCAGAAACGCGCGCCGCCCGCGGGCTGACCGGCCCTGCCCTGCGCCTGGGCCCCCGTCTGTGGCTGCGAGGCCATTTGGGGGCCGGTCCTGGGGTTGTATCTTTTCGATTGTGAAGCATAGACATTCTTAAGTTTGCCGCCTTCTTCAGAGTGGGTCAGGACCCAGAGTTGAAATCTGTAGTTCATAAAGAGTAGCTTTAACTTCAGGGAAGTAAAAACAGGTCAGCGGGGCTGGAGCACAGAAAGTTGGGGGTCGGAGCTGAGGTGCAGAACTAGACGGGGCTGGTGTTTGCTGGGCCTCCTGGGCCTTGGTCGGCACCCAGGACCGGTGTCCCTGGTGGGATTTACCCGAGTGTCACCAGATCACAGTGTTTCTGGAAGACCCCTGTGGCCACTGCCCCGGCCGGGAACAGGTGTGGAAGGAGCCTGGAGACGGTGAGACGGCCTGGGTCCCAGCTGGGAATCAGGATTTTCAGTGACTCGATTTCCACGATGAGAAGGAGGAGGGGGTAAAACAGGCTCCCAGGTCTGGGACTTGGACAGGTGGCCAGGGGGTGGGCGTTGACAGACACAGGCAGGGAGAGGAGCCAGCAGGGGGCCTGGCGTGCATTGAGTCTGATGCTTTGAGAGGTCCTGGTGCGGGTCTGTTGTCTGTGGCACGTGGGTGGCAGTTGGCATCCGGGGAACAGGGACGTTATGCAGGAGGAAGGATTAAAGCCAGCACCCAGGGCTGGATGGAGGAGGGTGACCTGGCAAAGGGTGGGGAGGCCTGGGATGAGGGGGCCGGGGTATGGGAGGGCCTGGGCCTGCTGTCAGGAAACCAATCCAGGTTTGGGGGAAGAAGGCCCCCGGCGGCGGAGCGTAGCAGCAGCCCTCCCTGATGCCTCCAGCATCCTGGTGTAGCGTCACGTTGTTCCCCTGAAAGCTGGACGAATAAAATCTCAAACTTAAACTTTCCAAAATTCAAGTCTCTGGAAGGCCTGTAACCAGGAAAGGTCCTGACCTGGACTGGCCCGTGGCCTCACTTCCAGGGCAGTGGTGCCCCCTGGACCCGCCCTGCAAGTTGGTGTGGTCGCCGCGGCTGGCGGGCCACCCCTGATCAGCTGGTCAGTTGGCCAGACAAGGAGAGAAGCGAGGCGACAGGCAGGTAGCTGCAGCCTGGGTCCTCGTCCAGTCCAGGGGGGACATGAGAACAAGGAGGGTCTGGCTGGAGGGTTTGGGTGCAGGTGGCTTTCTTGGGAAATGACTCAGGGAGGATAGGGTGCAGGCAAGGGGAAGGGTGGTGACAATCAGTGGCTCCTTAGCAAGAGTCAGCGCACGGGCGACCGGTCCAGCCCGAGGGTGGTCCCGGCACCACCGGGGTCCATGGTGCCGAGGTCGCTCCTGGGCCGCTGACCCTTCCCCCAGCCGGCAGGCACGCGGGCCAGACCACACCTTCTGCGGCGCCTGCTGCAGGATGGGCATCGCGGGCGTATAGGCCGGTGGTCAGTGTCTGTCGCAGCAGGATCAGGAGCTGTTCCTGGGTTCTCCTGAGGGAGAAGCCAATGAGAATCGGCGAGAGTCTGGGCTTTTCCGGGAGATGCTGCTGCTGGGGGCTCACTCCTAAGGCCCCTCCTTTGTGTGGATCCAGTTCGAGCCTGTCCCTCTGCACTTCCAGGAACCCAGACCTGGCCACAGTCAGAGGGCTGTGAGCTCGGGAGCCCAGGGAGGGGCCGCGGGGCTGGGAAGAAGCCCCTCCCTGCACCAGCACAGCACACAGGGCAGTGTCGGCGAGGCCGCAGGCTCCCCTGGTTGCTTCTGAGGACGTCCCTGCTGGAGAAAAGAAAGTGCGCCCCCAGCAAGTGTGAGCTGGGCACTTGCACCCGGACCGGCCTCCTCTGCTGTCCGACCAGGCCGTCTGTCTCCTGGTCCAGGACACACTGTGGACAGTTTGCCCAGAACTTGTGGACCCATGCAAGGGTCTCATCACTAAGAAGGGCAGGGGGTGGGCAGGAAGTGCACTGTTCCCACAAATCCAGGACTCGCTAAGCAGGAAGGTCGGGGGCCGTGGTCCCTCGTAAGAGCCCCGCCCAAGGGGCTGCTCAGGGGTAACTGGAGTGGAGGGTCTGGGTCTCCCTGAGGCACGTCTGGGCTTAAAAGCAAAGTCCAGTAAAAAAGGAAAAAACTGCCTGAGAAGAGGAGAGGCTAAAACACGGACAAGGGAGGTGGGAAAGATGCAGAGAGATGACCACACAGTGGTAACAGTGGGGAAACGGGGAGTTAAAAATAAGGAGATAATATTGTAACTGTCAAATCACTCAAAGCCCCAAGAAAGAAACAGGTCGATGAGATTTTAAAAAGACTGACAATACCTGTTAAAAATAAGCAAACAAAAAACAGAACCAACACAATTAGGGAGGAAGTCTCAAAGTTAAAGATCGTAATTTAAAATAAAAGCCAAAAACATCAGTATCACTAATTATCAGAGAAATGCAAATCAAAACTACAATGAGGTATCACCTCACACCAGTCAGAATAGCCATCATTCAAAAATCCACAAATGACAAATGCTGGAGAGGCTGTGGAGAAAGGGGAACCCTCCTGCACTGCTGGTGGGAATGCAGTTTGGTGCAGCCACTGTGGAAAACAGTATGGAGATTCCTCAAAAGACTAGGAATAGACTTACCGTATGACCCAGCAATCCTATTCCTGGGCATGTATCTGGAGGGAACTCGAACTCAAAAGACTTGTGCACCCCAATGTTCATAGCAGCACTATTTACAATAGCCAAGACATGGAAACAGCTTAAATGTCCATCAACAGATGACTGGATAAAGAAGATGTGATATATTTACACAATGGAATACTATTCAGCCATAAAAAAGTAATACAATAATGCCATTTGCAGCAACATGGATGGACCTGGAGATCATCATTCTAAGTGAAGTAAGTCAGACAGAGAAAGAAAAATACTACATGATATTACTTATATGTGGGATCTAAAAAAAAAAAGGAAAGAAAAAAAACAGGACACTAATGAACTCATCTACAAAACAGAAACAGACTCACAGACACAGTAAACAATCTTATGATTACCAGGGAAAGGGAGTGGGAAGGGATAAATTAGGGAGCTTGAGATTTACAAATGTAAGCCACTATATATAAAAACAGATTTTAAAAAAAGGTTTCTTCTCTATAGCACAGGGAATCATGTTCAATACCTTGTAATAACCTTTAGTGAAAATGAATGTATGCATGTACATGCGTGACTGGGACACTGTGCTGCACACCAGAAATTGACACATTGTAACTGACTGGACTTCAGTGAAAAATAAAATAAAAGCAGAAAACAAACGCGCACTCAAATTTTCCAACAAGACTAGGAATTGGGAGCAAAATGCAGCTCTTCAAAAGTGATAAAAAAAAAAATAAAGACATGATTTTTCTGGCTCCCAGGCTCACCTTCCCCACAGGCCCACTTGGGAAAAACAGAATTGAGGGAAAAAGGAAATAAATAGGGACAGAAGTAAGGAGCCTGAGATTAAATAAAGAGCATTGCTGCCAGGCCCGTGAGAAATAAAAACACGGTTACCCAGATGCCAAGCCCCGCGGCCGAATGCGTTCACAGTGATTTGAGAAAGTAACACAGTGTAGAGAGACTATAAATAAAGTGTGTGAAGGATTCCGCAGGCTCGAGGTGCAACTCTCTCTGGGGTGAGCGTCAGTTCACTGGATGGTGTCCCTGGGATTTTTGCAGAAACCGCTGGTGCAGACACCAGTCACTCGGAGTTTACGGCCCGATGGGCTACAGGTGTGCTCTGCTTCACCCAAGAGGGCTTCCAGGGACTCAGCAAAGGCGCACACAAGCGCACACGTGCGCACACACACAATCTCAGTTAGCTGTGATTTTAGAATAAATCTGGAGCTCCAGTTCCCCATGTGCTCTGAGCTCAATCTCCCATTTATCACCGGTGGTACTACCCTCCTCCTGTGCTGGTGTCGGTGATCCAGCCTTGCCCGGTGCCTACTTCTTCTAACTTTGGGGCCCGCTCTGTTGGAGCCCCCCAGCTAGGAACAGAGGAGGCTCCCAGTCCCGTGGGCTGCATGGACCATGGGGCGTCTGCAGGGCGGGGGGCATGAGGACTGGGGCCTGTGCTCCGGATTCCCTGGAGCCATCAGGGGAGGGACGGCGATGGCGTGAGGCTGAAGCAGTGTCTGTGTCCGGGAGGCGGGGAGCCAGGCAGGGCTGGCGGGGCCGGTGGTGAGCGAGGCCGTCGCTCAGAGGCAAAGCCTGAAGGCATTTTTGCAGTTGCAGTAGGTGTCGTGCAGAAACCAGTTTTCCAGCAGGAATTCTGCTGTCCTGGTGGAAACACTGGATCACCTGGTGATCCCTTTTCTCACTTCCTAGGACGTAACCAACCTTTCAGCAAAATGTTTTTGTCAAGAGAGACGCCTTGTTCTGAAAGAAAGCTCCATCCTTCCAAAGCTCCTGCAGAAGCTTACCTGCCTGGCGCTCCGTCCAGCTCCAGCCGAGTTCTGAAGCAGTATTTTGTGCATGTGTGTATGTGCATATGTGACTTTAAGCAAGGACAACAATGGTACTCAATCGGGAGGCTGATCAGAAGCAGCACATCCTGAGGTTCTTGTATTTTCTGCAAAGTGGTAAAAGAACGAACTTATATTCCACTCAAATAACTCCAATGTACCACATCTTACTGACTTGGACACCAAAGTCCTGGCTTCCTTTTTTGAAGGAAGTCATTTTTTATTGCGGTAAAACACACCTTATGTAAGATTCACCATTTTAACCGATTTTAAAGTGCGGCTCAGTCACTTCAAGCACATGGACAGTGCTGAGTGACATCACCCCACCCGTCTCCAGAGCCTTCCCAGCCTCCCAAGTTGAAACTTACACCCACGGAGCAGTGAGTCCCCGCCCCTCCCAGACCCCGCTAGCCGCCACCCTGCCTTCTGTCTCTGTGCATTCGACAGCCAGGTACTTCGTGGAAGTGGAACCAGACGGTGTTTGTCCTTTGGTGCCTGGCTGCTCTCGCTCAGCTTCCAGCTTTCGCCCATGTGGGCGCAGGTGCAGAATTCCCTTCCTTTTTAAGGCTGAGTAATGTTCCACGGTGTCCAGATCACACTTGGTTTATCCGGGCATCTGCTGATGGACACCTGGGCTGCTTCCAGGTGAAAACTGCTGCTGTGAGCACGGTGTGCACACGCCTCCCCGAGGCCCTGCTTTCAGCTCTTCCAGATAATTACCCGGAAGTGGGAGTGCTGGGTCGTGCGTAGCTCGGTTTCATTTCTGAGGAACCACCTTGCTGTTTTCTGTGGTAGCTGCACCCTTTGACATGCGCACCAGCAGTACACAGGGGCTCTGATTTCTCTGAAACAATGGTTACTTTTGCTAGGATAACAAAATACAAAGTAGTGGACGAAAATAGCAGTGAGAATTCCCACGCCCTCAGCTCGGGGCCTAGCACCGCATCCGCGCCCCCAGCCTGCCCCCGAGGCAGCGCGCGCCCACCCGCCCCTCCCGCCGCCCCGCCGCCCCGCCGCCCCTTGACGCCCACTTCTGGCTCTGCGCAGTGGCCTCCGTGCTTCGGGAGGGTGGGCTGTGGCTTACCTGGGGCCCGAATTCAGGGCACCAGGTCCCGTCTCCTGCCCCCGCGCAGCCGTCCGGGGGTGTAGGCTTCGGCTCTCGTCGGTCACTCTTGTCGCTGCGCCTGGACACGTCTTCCTCCTGCAGGAGGAGGCGGCGGGCGGCACATCTGCCCCTCCCTCCCTCGTCCCTGTGCCTTCCCGGCGGGGTTGACGGTGTCCTTGCCTTTCCTGGAGCGCGTGAGTCCAGCTCAGCACCTGTGCCAGACCCTGAAGTCAGGCGCCCAGGCCGGGCCTGGCTTGCTCCCAGGTGAGACACGGAGCCAGTCACTCAGCCTCTTAGTCCTCAGTTTCCGCGTTGATGGAATAAGGATAATGGGAGAACCTGCCTCGGGGTCGTTGTGAAAATTAAACGGAACAAACCTCATCAGGGTTTTAGCTCCATGCCTGACGTGCAGGGAATGCCCAGCGCTTCGTGGCCAAGACGATGGTGATGATGATGACGGAGACCTGGTGACCTTTAAAATCTGTTTCTCGTTACGTAGATTCCAGCTGCTCAATTATCAAACGCTGTCGCCCTGATTCTGTAAACCCACGTTGGGTGAAACACTGTCTCCTCCTGACCGGCTGCCAGTGTCCGACCCGCGGTGCCCGAGAAGCATTCTCAGTGTCTCGGTCAGATGGGCTCTGTCTTTTGACGTCCGTGGCTCCCCAGGAGAACGGGGCCTTTGGTTTTCGTGTGTGTACACGACGGAGTTCTGGTAGCTTTTCCGGTTTCCTTCTGGAGTCGCTAAATGACCTTGTCTGGACCTCGAGGGCGAACGTGTGCCTTCTCCCAGCGTCGCGGGGGTCGCAGTGTCGCGTTTGCTCTCTTTCCCGCTCTCAGAGGCGGCCTCCGTGGAGCCCAGATGGCGGGTGGGGGCTGGGCAGCCTGGGCAGGACAGCTGGGGCTTCTTTTCACCCATTTCTAGAGTTATTCACTGTTTCTTTTATCCCTGTTTACCCGCTTCCTTAGTTTTCCGCTGTCCTTTTTTTCTGGAGTCAGTGTACGAGCTCCTTATTCAGAGGGCACGTGTGAGCTGAATTCTCTGAGTGCTGGAGGACTGATCGCCGTCATTCTGTCTCCCTTTTTTCTGGGCTCACACCTGAACGCTTGCCTGCTCGGGTGCGCAACGTACAGTTTTCCTCCCAGCTTTGAAGGCTTTACCCCCGCTGTCTTTCTGGCCTGTGCTGTCCTAGTGGGAAGCCTGCTGTCAGCCCACGCGCCCCCGTGCCCTCGGCCGCACCCCTCCTCCCTCCACCTGTGTTTTGTTAAGTGTTGGCTACAGCTGTCTCTCCAGGAAGACCCGTAACATTTGTTTAGCAATAGTTTAATGCCGTCTTCGAGAGAGGGAAGATCATCAGCGTGCCAAGCGGTCCGTCCGGAGTCCGGAGCCTGGAGGGTCCCGGGTGCCCTGCCCTCCTCGGGGCCACCAGCGGGCAGGTTGCGGAGAACCACCTTGGTGGGTCGTTCTCTGCGCTGTGCCTCCGGTCCCTAGTCCACTGTCTCTGACCCCTTCTCTGTCGCTACCTTTCCCTCTGTTGTTACGACTTTGTTGACTTGGGGGTTGACGCATCCTGTTTAGCCTTTATCGTCCTAAGTGACGCGTTTAAGGCTCGCTTCCTGCCGAGTCTCCCTTCGCCGGCACTGCCAGACTTTGATAAGTAGTTGGTCTTCATCTGTGGCTTTTCCGGCACAATTCAGTTCTCAATAGTTGTGTATTTTGTTATGATTCTTCTTCGATCCATTGGTTGTTAAAGTGTTTCTCTTTTTTCTTCACTTCCAAAGAAGAGTGGTTTTATGAAGCGTATTGACTTTTACATCAACCGTGTTGTGGTTACAGAACGTGGTCTTCAAGGTACTACCTGTGTGCGATGTGGTGGCACTTCCTGGCTTGGTCCTTGATCCACTTCTGGAAAGGAGGGAGGGAGGGAAGGTGAGGAGAAACAGGAAAGGAAAGAACACCTGGGCCGGGAAGAGTCTCCTCTGGTTTTGGGCGCAGCCCTTACGCACGCTTGTTGGTCAAAACTGTTGTGTTTTTGACAAAGAGGCCGCATTATCCCCGTGAGCCTGTCGATCCTGCCCGGGAAGCGGTGGCGCGAGCTGCTGTGTGCCCGGGGCGTGCGCGGGGCCAGGCGGGAGGCTCTGCCCGGGCCGTGCTGGGCGCTGGCATCGCCGCCACCTGGCGTCTGCTTCGTTTAGACTCATTAAGCTCCTCCGGGTCATTTTCTGCCCAGGACTCTCCTTGTGCGTCTTCCCATCCCTTTGCTTTCAGTGCTTCCGTGTGTCTCCGGTAAACAGCATACGTCCGGATACTCCTTCAAATCCAGAGGGAAGGCTCGCGTTCGCTGCACTCCTCACGAATCAGCGCCGCTGCGAGCACCGACGGCTTTCACTGCTGGTCTCGGTCTTTTGTGTTTGTTTGCCCTGCCTTCTCTTTGCAGGCGTACGCATTTTTCTCTCTCCTGGTTTGAAACGCGTGTTCTGTTTGGTCGTTATCCTTGAAATCTACGCAGGCACAGTTGACCTAAGTCTAAAGCTGAATCATTCAACACGCCTCCGTTGTCTTCCTGCTGCCCGGCGGCTGGGCAGCCTTCGTCCTCCAATGTTGGTTGCTGAGCAAACTATCTGCCCTGCCCCTCCAGCTGCTTTTACGGTCTCCCTGAATGTCGTGTCTGTCGGTCGAGTGCAGCATGTGGGTCCCAGCCGTGGGGAGCTTGCCCACTTGCTGAAGGCAGCTCATCTCCTCAAGGGCTTAATCCCAGACTCTGGCTTCTTGTGCCACGTGGATCATGTGTCCCAGACCGTGGAGTCTCTGAGACCCGTCTTAGCATGTCCTCCCAGAAGGTATCTGCATTTGCTTCTGCCAGTCAGGGCGGAGGGTTCACCGCCCCAAGAACCCACCCCCGAACCAAGTATTCAGCTGTGATTCTCCAGGCTCAGGGAGCGGGAGCCCTCGGGGCGTGAGTGCAGGCTTGTGGCTGGACAGTCTCAGAGATGAAGGTGCCCCAGCACCCGCCCAGGGCAGCAGGTTCCCCCACGATATTGGCCACAAGGATGCTTGCTTGCAAGACTCCTGTCCCTCCCGCTCACTGGAAGGGGGAAGACTTCCTGCTGAATCTGTGCTCTCATTCACAGTCTTCTCACAGTTCTTTGACCCGTGGGCAGCTCCATGTCCCCAAACCATGGAGTGGGCTGGGGTGGCTGTCGCTGCTGTTGACGGTCAGGGTGGAGGCGGCGTCACTTGCACTGAGGGTGCTGGTGGTGTTCATGGCGGTGGTGGCAGCGGTGGTGGTGGTGGTGGTGGTGCTGTGGGAGGGGTGATGGCCAGGAATCGGTCAGCTTTTTCAATAAGAGCCCGAGAACAAATATTTTAGGGTTTTAGACCATCTGGCCTCTGTCACAGGTGCTCGACTACTCTGCCCTTCTCATGCCCAATAGCCGTGGGCACGTGTGAATGAACGAGGGCACGGAGTGTGGTTCAACAAAACTGTATTTATGGATTTTGGAATTCCTTACTTTTCATGTATCATGGAATATACTTCTTGTCTTCAGTCATTTAAAAATGTAAAAGTCTTTCTTAGCTTGTGGGCTGTACAAATGCAGGCACTGGGCGGGATTTATCCTGTGGCCTGTAGTTTGCCAATTCCTGGCAATGGTGGTGATGGTGGTGTTAGAGATGGTGATGGTGGTGATGGCGGTGGTGGTGGTGATGGTGGTCATGGTGGTGGTGGTGATGGTAGTGATGGTGGTGGTGATGGTGGTCATGGTGACAGTGGTGGTGAAGATGGTGGTGGTGGTGGTGATGGTGGTGTTAGAGATGGTGATGATGGCGGTGGTGGTGGGGATGGTGGTGGAGATAGTGATGGTGGTGGTGATGGTGGTGGTAATGGTGGTGATGGTGACAGTGGTGGTGGTGATGGTGGTGATGGTGACAGTGGTGGTGAAGATGGTGGTGGTGGTCATGGTGGTGGTCATGGTGGTGGTGGTGGTGACTGTGGTGGTGAAGATGGTGGTAGTGAAGGTGGACACAGAGGAGCTATTGGTGAAGGAGCCTCTTCCCACATCTTCCTTAAAACTGAGATGGAGACTCACAAAGCTGAAGGAAGTTGGCACAAGTTTCACAGACAGCAGTGGCCTTTGGTCTTCTCACTCCCAGTGTCCCAGCATCTCCGCCAACACTCATTGAACAAATCAGCCTCAGGATTCCCGCCCTCTCCCGACGTGTTGTGGCGAAGCCCTGCTCCCAGAAGGGGCCTGGGCTGGCTGTGTGAGCAGGAGTCCCAGGCGACCAAAAGTGACGAGGTGGTGAGGCAGCATTTTGCGGTTGTGATGTGGCATCTAAATGTTAAAGACCGATCCGGTTCTGAATGCTTTGGTAACTGTCTCCACTGCCAAATCACAGGCTTTTCCGTGTGTGCTGAAGGCAAATATTAATTGTTTTAATGAGGATTTGCAGGCAGCTCTTGGGCCCTGGTGGGGACATGTCTATTATCTGCTTGGCAGGAAGTACTGCTGTTTACACAGAAGGCTTCTGACAGAGTCGGAAGGGAAGCCCAGCACCTGGCGTCCTAACGCTGTGCGGACTGAGCTGCGCGAGAGGAGGCTGCAAGGGCCCGGCCGCCAGGCATCCCGGGCGCCCGGCTGAGCGCGTCTCTAATTAATTGAACTCTCGTCATCAGCTGCCTGGATGGTCGGTTCTATTCTCTTTCAACTCGGAGGTGCTGCTCTGAAGGCATTGCATGTGTTAAGTGACAGTCACCGCCCCAAATCTTTGGCACATGAGGATCTCATCAGGCACAGACCTCAGGTCCTGTTTGTGAGCTCGCGCCCAGCCCTCCCTGTCACTGACCTTCACGGCTCCCTGTGGGAGGAGGGGATGGGGGGGCAGGAGGGGGGCCGGAAGAGACAGATTTTTTTAAAAAATCCAAAACTGCTCACAGGCTCAGAGAAAGGGACAACAGGAGGAGGTTCGAGTTCTTCGCTTGTCTTTCCTTCATTGCTCAGCCTCCGTTTGGAAAGGATGACACTTACCACTCTGGTTTCCAAAACTGTCTTTTGATTTTTCTTCCTAGTTATTTCCTCAGAGCAAAGCATCTGTTAAACATTAGAAGTGAGCTTGAGAGAAATGCAGCGTGGAAGGTACCGTCCCGGTTTCTACGCGGACAGGTCTGGGTATAATTCTGCCGTCATCGTGACACGGGGTTCCAGGCCACCAGCTGCATGCCTCATGTTACTCTGCATTTTGCAATAATAAAGGCATTGATGTTTAAGCCAAAAAAACAGGGGACGCTCAGATTCCTTAACAGCGGTGTTCCTCGTGGGACAGATGCCGACGGAGCGCAGCCCTGCTCAGATCTGCCTCCGACGGGGAAGGCAGAGGTGGAGGCTGCAGCCCGGGCCGCCTGACTCTGAGGCACCAGCCGCGTTGGGGTCGCAGCTCCCCGCTCAGCGAGGAGGCAGGCTCAGGGCCCCCTCCGTCCGCACGTTGCATGGCCCGTCTGACCATGGGGTTTCTCTGGTCTAGCTGATGTGGGGGAGACCCCCCTCTGCTTGCAGCCACTCTGTTCTGGGCCATACGCGAAATGCTCACAGTTGTGGAAACTCCAGCCACGGACCTGGCTACTCAGAGCACCTCTGTACCACCTGTTGTCAGAGAGACGACGTCGTGATCTGTGCTCTCCCAGGTTGTGCCGCCCTGAGGGTCCTACAGACATCGGCCCCTCTGGCTGCGTCAAAGCAGCTGAGCTTGGAGGGTTCCCAACTGCACCCCGGCCATGTCACCAGTGTGCCCGGGGCTCCCTCCCAGGCCCATCACCCACACTGTCCCCAGCCCGGCTGCCCGGCTGCCTCTGTGACATCACGGCCCCTGGGAGCCATACTTCAACAACACACACAGCGTCGTTGGAGCAGGTGGCCCAGAGTCCATGACAGTAGGTGTCTGATGTGTGCAGTGGCACCCAGGACCCTCCAGAGAAGCGCCGCCCTTCTCCTGGCCCCCGGCCCCTCTGCCAGGGTCTCCCCAACACCGCCCGTGCCCGTCCTGCCTCTGGGCCTCCGTTCCACGCCGTTCCCTCTGCCTGGAACATGGCTCTGACACGTCGTCACCTGCTGGCTTTTAAAACCCTTTATTATAGAAGATTTCCGACATACATGGAAGTAGAGAGAACTGGATAGCAGACCCCAGGTGCCCATCAGCCAGCCTCGCTGACTATCGACTCACGGCCAACCTCGTTCTCTCTGGAGCCCGCCTCCTCCCTCTACAGGCGATCTTTAAACAAATCCCAGACGTTCAGTCAGCTGTTTCACCTGTAAACACCGTGTAAATGCTTTGATATGAGTCTCTGAAAGTAGGTAGCTCTTTTTTAATCCTCATTATAACCTTCCAAAAATTAGCAACGCCTAAAAAAAATTACATAACATCTCTGTGTCTGCTGTCTAGGCAGCGTCCTCATTGCTCCCTGGTCTCAGTGTGTAACTGTACATGTGCGCAGTGTATAAAAAACAGAAATATGCAGAAATGTAGGGAGACACGTGTGTGTGCACGTGTGCGTGTGAGTGCACGTATATGCCTGTGCACACACACACATACAGTTAAAAAATCTCAGCTCATCTGTTGGAATTAGACCCAAACAAGATTGATATATGCAGTTCGTGGCTCAGCTGCCCAAGTCTGTTAAATCCGTAGACCCCCGTCCCGTGATCCTTGCGATTCTGGGGTCATTTTTCCCGTAGGGGCGTCCCCGTTCCGGCCTTTGCTGGCTTCGTACACCCACGTGTTTGAACATTTGACATGTTCCTCTGTCGTCTGAATGTCCTGTAACTGGTAGTTAGATGTGGAGACAAGAAGAAAGTAAGGCTGTGCTGTGCTGTGTCGTGTGGTGTGTGTTCGGCAGGAAGGCCTCTCCGGGGTGACGCGGTTCCCGCCCGACGGCGTCCAGTCCGTGTCTTTGTTCCCACAGGGCTCGCAGCCGCCAACACCCGCCTGGCGCCGGCCGCCCGCCCCTCTGGTCGCTGCGTGGCCAGGTTCGCTGCTGATTCCGCAGGAGGCGCCGTGGGCCGACCGCGTCTGCGGCCCGCGGGCCTTCAGCTCAGGTCAGTCTGAGTCGCTGTGACGTCTCTGACTCGCTTTCCTGCCTCGAGTCTTCCGGGGGCTCCTCCACCGGCTTCTGCTCCGCAGCCTTTCGTGGACAAGTCCGATGACAGTCTGATCTCCTGACCCCTTTGAGGGTCCCAGGCTTTTCTGCTGAGTAACCGAAGGTGTCCTTGCTTGTTTCCCTTCACCCCTTAGTAGAAGTGCTATGACTTAACCGGGGCTGGGCTTCCTCCGGCCGCTCTCCTGGGCGCCGGCTGAGCCTTTCAGCGTTAACTACAGGATCGTTTTCTCAAGTCCTAGTTGCCGTGTTGGGCCTTGTCCACTGTCTCTCTTCTCCGCAGCTTCCTTTTATGTGCTTGGTGGGTTGTCTTTGCCTTTATTCTGCATTTATCACTTTCTTTCAAAATATTCCCAGAACTTGACACGCACACGGGGAAACGCACACTCTGGTGCTGAGGTCTGGTAGCGAGCGCGTGCGTCCGAGTCCCCTCTGCCTTCCTGGGACGCGGGGACTGCATCTCCCTCCGCACAAAATGGTCCTCTGCGCTGATCCAGGCAGTGCTCTGCGTCCACGTCGGAGCACTTTGTCTGCTGTGGAATTTCATATAAATTGAAGTAGTCACGCTTTTTAATTTAAAACATTTTTCTGTTTTCCATCTGCTGTTTCTCTTAAGGGATGATTCACTGTGTTTATCCAGTCCTGTTCCCTCTGGGTTGGCCTTGGTTTCTGAAATTACTTTGTTTTTTACTTCTGTCTCTTCCCTGAGTTCTGTTCACGTACTTTTCTCAAATTCTGTTGCTTCTGATTACTTCCCCAGTTCTGGTTTCCCTTGTTCTTCACGATTTCTCCCATTTTCCCGACCCTTTTAGCTCTTTGTGAAATGTAGCTCTCCGGGTCACGTGGGCCTGACTTCCGGGCATGTTCGTTGTCCAACTACTGTTACGGCGTAGTGGCTTTGCTTTTCCTTGATCCAGCGTTTGATCTGATGCTGTGCCTCGTGACCGTCAGCAGTCGATAAATGTGTATTTTATTGAACTGAAAGCTGCACTGTTGGGGTCTTTGTGAGGTTTTCACTGCCTCCAGAGAAGCCCCCTCTGACCCCTAAAGCCCTGAGACTCGCGGGCCACGAGCAGGGAGACCTTGATGCCTTCCTCACTCTGCCGCGTCGTCAGCGAGGCCGCTTCCGTGAGCAACGCGCCAGAGACGGCACAGGCGTTGAGCAGCAACGCTGAGGCTCCCTCCCTGCCTCCGGCCTCTCGCCTTAGCCCTCCGTGTGCCCGACAGCCTCGACACAAGGCAAGGCATGTTCCTCACACGTGAAGGGTGCGCCGGCTCGCCTGCCGGCCTTTGCTGGTTTCCCTCCACTGCCCGTCAGTGTCCTCGTCCGCCTGTGGTTCCCCGGCCCCGGGGCGGCGGCTCCTGGCGCCGGGCTCCGAGCGAGCCCTACGGAAGGAGGCGGGCGGGCGCGGGCGGGCGCGACGTCGGCACCGCATGGCTGGCCACGGCCTCGGCCGCCGCGGGGAGACGCGCCGGGCCCCCACCCGGGGACGAGGTGGGCAGCCGCCTGCTGATGCGGCCAGAAGGCGAGTCGGCAGAAGGCAGGCGGCGTCCTGGACGGAGCAGGGGCTGTTCAAGCCGGAATAACGATCCAGAGGTTCTCCTCTTTGCAGCTCCTGGTTCTGTATTTCATAGACTGAGGGACAAGTGAAGTGTTGCCTGTTACATAATATAACCATTGCATTACGTAATTCTGTGTCTGTTACAAAGAGCCGTAGGCGAGCGGCGCGGTCGCTGGGTGAGACTCGAGCGCGCGCCCTGAGGACCCCGGAGGCTGAGCCCGGTCCTGTTTTGTCTCTGGGCTGCTGACTCCGGCTGGGGAGAGGCTCTGTCAGGTCGGAGCGGGCAGAAATCCACACAGGAGAAACGAGCAGGTGGAACTGTGGGCTGAGCTCAACGCACGCGGCAGGCAGGCGGTTCCAGGAAATGGTGCTGAAGGATGCTGACGTGACAGAGATGAAGCTCCACCCACCTCAGCCCCTCTGCTCAGATATGCTCGTAATCTATGACACCCCCGCTGAAGGGTTCGCTTCAAGAAGGAAGTAAGTTCCTCAAGAATGTACACTGTTGTATATATTTGTTTTAATACTTTTAAAAAGGTTGCTGCAAACTGCTCAGCAGCAATGTTGTGTCTACAACAGCCAGACCTGCGCTGCTGGCTGAGGGCCCCTCACATCAAGGTGCAGGGAAGCCCCCCTGCTCCTGTTAGTGCGGATTCCGGCTCGGCGGCTCCAGGCCCTGACAGGCCCGGGCGGGACCGACGCCGCGTTCCCAGCCGCAGCTCAGCTCGGGTGGAGACGGAGCTGCGCCTGCCCCAGGGCGCTGGGGCTCCCACCCCCCCCCCGGGGCAGCGGCAGCTCGGGGGTTCTTCTGGGGGGGTCCTCTAACCTGCAACCCTTGAGACTGTTGTTCAGCAGGCGTTCACGGGGTCCGTGCCGCGGACCAGGCGTTAGGGGTGGGAGTAACCGTGGTTCCCTGGTCTTGGGCGCCGGGCGGGGCTGAACGGGGAGGTGGCGTTGGTAGCGGTCATGCTGGCAGAGAAGGATGCTGTCGGAGGAACCAGAGCACGGCTGCTGGGGGCGCAGCTGAACAGGGAGGGGAGACTGGCTGGTGGAGTAGGTGACTCCGTCCAGGAGGAGGAACTTGAACAAGTGCCACCGAACGTCAGTTGCGTGATGCTCCCAAGAAGATTATTCTGGCCTTGGTGGGATGTCCACCCCGCACAAGGGCCCGGCTTTGAGATCAGCCCGGCGGCTTCTCCGTGGAAGGAGGAAGATCAGAGAAGCCAGGCGTGTGGACCAGAAACACGTGGATAATCGTGCCGTGCTGGCTGGGAGGTGACCAGGCACAGGGGCCGTGCTCACACACAGCGAGCTTCCCGGGAGCTCAGAGCGCGCTCAGTGGTTCCGGCTCTGACTGCACTGTGTCCCCAGGGACGAGCACGTCTCAGCGCACAGCAGGGTCTGCACTGCTTTCTCACCTCTCTTCGTTTGTCACAGTGTCACCTTGGTGACACCCTGGTCACCTGTCAATGCTGTCGAATTGCTGTTTTCCAGTTACTCCTCTCTCTCCTCCTCTGCTCAGTCTGGAATTTCAGATTCCTGTAGCTCCCCCCTAAATAAAGCAGCTGTCACGGAAGACAATTCTTAAATCACATAGAAAGTCAGAGCACCCCAAAGCCCCAAGGTGGAACCTTTTCCTACAGAACAGTTCTTACCTTGAGGGAAACTTGCCTCCAAAACGCTTGGCTTGGGTGTCTCCTTTTTCTTAACATTTGAAACTCTAGGAAGGCCCACGATCTAGGGAGAAGCGTTTAGAAGCTGTCTTAATTGTACCCCAGGAACCTGGACGTTCCTCTAGGTTGAGCACCATTGAGGCAGGGAAATTTCCAGTCCGCTTCCTGGGCCCCTGCTGAAGGCCGGTGGCGTGTGTGAGCGTTGAGTGAATTCTAATACGCGCGTTAGAATGTCCTGGAATGTGCGCGTGGGATTCCCTTCGCCTGTGGGGATGTCTGTCCACGCACAGTTAGTGTGGGTCTCCCATCACACATCTTCCAAGTCTGTGTGGGACGTCGGGGAAACCCTTCCTTCCTTGGTGCATGTTGTCTGCTCGGATGAGGAGCCGTGGGCCGGGGGGACCAGCCCCATCTCCCTGTGGCTAGGCTGGTGTAGGGGTCCACGTGGGGGTCTGAGGGAACCAGCCCCATGTCCCCGAGGCCAGGCTGGTGTGGGGGTCCACGTGGGGGTCTGGGGGAACCAGCCCCATGTCCCCGAGGCCAGGATGGTGTGGGGGTCCACATGGGGGTCTGGGGGGGTAACCAGCCCCATCTCCCTGTGGCTAGGCTGGTGTAGGGTTCCACGTGGGGGTCTGGGGGAACCAGCCCCATGTCCCCGAGGCCAGGCTGGTGTGGGGGTCCACGTGGGGGTCTGGGGGGGAACCAGCCCCATGTCCCAGTGGCCAGGCTGGTGTGGGGGTCCACGTGGGGGTCTGGGGGGACCAGCCCCATGGCCCCATGGCCAGGCTGGTGTGGGGGTCCACATGGGGGTCTGGGGGGACCAGCCCCATGTCCCCGAGACCAGGCTGGTGTGGGGGTCCACATGGGGGTCTGGGGGGACCAGCCCCATGTCCCCGAGACCAGGCTGGTGTGGGGGTCCACATGGGGGTCTGGGGGGGAACCAGCCCCATGTCCCCGTGGCCGGGCTGGTGGGGGGCCCACGTGGAGTCCGGGGGCAGCTGGGACCACGGGTTTCTCTCAAGCTGCAGTGGTTCCAGTTCCTGCAGCGTCTCCTTCATCTGGAAGCAGAGACTTTGCAGAGGTGTGTGGAAGGCTCTCGCTGGCCGGGTGCCTGGGGAGTCCTCCTGAAACTGGCAGACGAGGGACCGCCGGACCAGCGACGCGGCCATGCCGAAACAACTCGGGTCTGGACAATGGGCAGCTTTTCGGGTGTGGTTTTCTTGTCTCATCTGTGTGTCCTCCTCCTTCAGGAGAAATGGGCCCTGTGAGGCGAGCGTGACCCTCGTGTCCAGCCCTCCAGCCTGCCTCCCGGCCGGCAGGGCCAGCGCCATGGCCAGCGTCCTGGAGCAGGAGAGCGTGCTGGTGCGCGGCAAGCTCAGCGAGGCCGGCAGGAGGAACGGCTTGATCAACACCCGGAGCTTCACGGCCGAGAGCAGGGACGGCCGGGCGTCCGTGTACCCCGCACACCAGTGCCAGGGCGGCCGGGGGGCAGACAGCGCAGCCCCGGCCGCCCTGCACGGCAGCAGGAACGAGCCGCTCCAGCAGCTGCTGGACCCCAACACCCTCCAGCAGTCGGTGGAGTCCCACTACCGCCCCAACATCATCCTCTACTCCGAGGGTGTGCTGCGCTCCTGGGGGGACGGCGTGGCCGCCGACTGCTGTGAGACCACCTTCATCGAGGACCGGTCGCCCCCCAAAGAGAGCCTGGAGTACCCCGACAGCAAGTTCATCGACCTCTCGGCCGAAGACATGAAAATCCACACGCTGTCCTATGACGTGGAGGAGGAGGAGGAGTTCCAGGAGCTGGAGGTCAGGGCTTGCGACCGCCGTGGGCCCTGGGGACGGGCCGCGGGCGGCGTGCGGCGTGCGGCGGAGCGCCAGGGTGGGACAGTGCAGAGAAACCAAGGCCTTGGGTGCCCCTCACTCGGAATATTTGTGGAAGACGGAAGGATGGAGGTGGAGGCGAGGTCCAGGCCACAGGGACTCTGGTCAGTGAGGACCCGTGGTTGCGGCCGTTGGGCAGGGCTGAGGGATTAGGGTTGACAGTGCTGCCCACTTGGCGGGGACCCTGCTGTCCCCGCGGCCACAGGGGAGAGTGTCTCCAGCAAAGTGAGCAGGTGAGGGAGGGCGCGTGGTCCCAGGTCACATGAGGCTGGGAGTGCATGTGTGGGGACAGCTGGGGACATGTTTGCTGCCATGAGTGGCTTCTTTGGTTTGCTATTCCAGAAATAGCTGACCTGCTGGAAGAAATAGTTGAAGTTGATGGTTTAAGGGCAGATGAGCCGAATTATCTCTGAGTCCTGTCTTCAGTAGACAGGAGGGCGGCCGGCCCCGGACCACACGCTCAGAGATCACACAGCAGCCCCGGGCGGGGAGGGGGAGATGCCGCTGGGTCTGAGCGGAGGTCACACGTCCACCCCAGCCTGGGGCGGTCCCTTCTCTGCAGGCTGGAGCCGGCTCTCCCAGGACGTGGGGCGGGAGGGAAGGGCCTCAGGAGGGAGGGAAAGGAGGTCTGTTTGTGGCTTTGATGGGTGAGTGCGTTTCGTAGGTGGAGGGATGCGTCCCCCGCAGAGGACGCAGGGTCAGGGCTGGGGGGCAGGCACATGTGTCCAGGCCTTTCCCAAGGAGCCGGCGCGCTGCTGTCCGAGGCGGTTAACCGCCCAAGTGCTCTGGGTTGAAGAGGAAGGAGACCAGGCCGTGCTGGTGGAGACTCAGCGGAGCCTGGGAGTCACCTCAGGGCGGAGACCCAAGGGCAGGGGTTTTAATATAAAAAGTGGGTGTTTAGTTCCAACAAATGCTTTTTCTGTGTCATCACGGTGGCCTTTTGGGTCCCTTACTCTGTGGACGTGACCATTTCATTAACTGACTTTCATGCATCAGACAGTCCCTACGTTTGGGGACGAACGCCCCGAGGCCAGGGCAGAGGACCCCCCCCCCCCAAGTACCGCTGGGCTCTCCGTGCTGGCGGCTCAGTGGGGGCTTTGGTTTCTGCGCACGAGGCTCTTGGTCTGCAGTCTTCCTCCCCCGTGTCTTTGTCTGGCTCTGGTGTCAGGGTGGCCTGGCCCCCAGGCTGACCCGGGAAGCGGCTCCTCTTCTCTCCGCAAGACCCTGCATCAGTGTTTTTTCTTTTCGAGTGTGTGTCTGCCGTCACCGAGACTCCTCTGCGCCGGGCTCTTCTCTGCGGGAAGATCTCCGCTTTCTGGTCAGACCTGTTTCTTTGTTGCTGTGAAGAAAATCTTCAGGGTTTCCTTTCTTCTTGGCTCAGTTTTGTCATTTGTGTCACGCTAGGAACTTGCTTTTTAGCGACGTCGCCCTAACTTGTCGGCATAATGTCATTCATAACTTTCCATTTAAGTCTTACTTTCTGTACAGTTGGTGACGTCTCCTCTTTCGTGCCTAATTTTGGTGAGTTGAGTTTTTCCACTTTTCCCTCGGTCAGTCTGGCCACAGGGTTATCAATTTTGTTCACCTCCTCAAGCCACTGACCTCTGGTTCCTCTTGACTTGCCTCTGGCTTTTCTGTTTTCCACTTCAATGATTTGCACTCAGATATTTATGATTTTTTGCCTCTGTTTCCTATGGGATAAATTTGTTCTTTTTTAATCTAGTTTCTTTAGGTAGGACCTTAGTTCTCAGTTTGAGATTTTTTTTCTTCTGTATTACATGTACTTAAAGCTATAACTTCCATAGCAGCACTATATACAACAGCCAAGACATGGAAACAACCTAAGTGCCCATCGACAGGTGACTCGATAAAGAAGCTGTGGTATATTTATACAATGGAATACTACTCAGCCATAAAAAAGAATGAAATAATACCATTTGCAGCAACATGGATGTTCCTGGAGAATGTCATTCTAAGTGAAGTCAGCCAGAAAGAGAAAGAAAAATACCACATGATAGCACTCATGTGTGGAATCTTAAAAACACAAAAAAAGGAAAAAGAGGACACTAATGAGCTCATCTACAAAACAGAAACAGACTCACAGACACAGTAAACAATTTTATGGTTACCAGGGGAAAGGGGATGGGAAGGGATAAATTAGGGAATTTCAGATTTACAAATATTAGCCGCTATATATAAAAATAGATAAACAACAGATTTCTGTAGAGCACAGGGAGCTACGTTCAATATCTTGTAACAACCTTTAATGAAAAAGAGTATGAAAATGAATACACGTCTGTATGTGCAGGACTGGGACGTGGTGCTGTACCCCAGAAATTGACACATTGTAACTGACTGTACTTCAATTTAAAAAAATAGTAATAAAGCTACAACTTTCAAATCCTGTTTTAACTGCATCCTGTAAATCGGATGGATTGTGTCTTCATTTTCTAGTTAGCTCAGAATAGCTTCTAGCCTCGTTGTGATTTCTTTTTATACTAATGGGTTCTTCATAAAAGTGTTGTTTACCTTCCACACACTTGGGGACTTCCCACATTCTGCCTGTCGTTTACTCCCAGTTTAGCTTCACGTGGTTGAAGACGGAGTCTGTGTAATTCCTCTTCTCCGTGTGCTGAGATGCGAGGTGTGGCCTCACACGTCCTTGCTCTGGGGATGCACCTCACGCCCGCGTGGGGGCACACGTGCTTGTCTCTGTGTGACGAGTCCGCTGAGCGTCTGTCGGGTCCCGCTGGCCGTGCTGTTCGCGCTTCCTGTTCTTACTGCTTGTCTGCCTGGCTGTCCCATCCGTTCTGTGTGGTTTTGCTTCACAAACGTTGGGCTCTGCTGCTCGGTGCATGTACATTTGTAATTATCGTATCTTGCTGAAGTGCCGACCGTCTTATCACGGTGAAATGCCCCTCCTGGTGGCTGATAATACGTCTCGCCTTCGGGTCTGTTTTGTGTGACGTTGGCGCCGCTACTCCAGCGGTCTTGTTATCACCGTTTGCATGAGGTATCTTTTCCCACCTTTTAGCGTAGAGTTTGTTTCTGTCTCAGAATTTAAAGCGTGCCCATGGATTGTTGACAGTTTTGTCCAGCCATTTCTCCGACTTGCCCACCTGCTGGCTGTGCCCCCAGAAGCCTCACAGGGTGTTGTCTGAAATGCTAGGTGCATTTTTCTGCAGACGCAAGATACGGACAAAGAATATGTTCAGATGTCCACAGATGGCTCGGGGTTAGGTTAAGAATTTCAATCGAATGAATTATCTTTCAATAATATGACCTACGTCCACATCTGGAAATTACATTTACCTTTACGAAATAAGTATTTTGAGGGCGTGCTAAACACTTAAGATTTCCAAAGACAAATCCAGGAATACGACGTGAAATATAAACATGACTGGAGTCGTAGCATGCCACCTACCATTTTACTTTTCTGTGTCAAGGAAGACTCTCATTTAAAAGTGGGCTTACGGCATGTTTCTGGCCCAATAAAAATCAACACCTTTATAGCGTCATCTTACATATGCCAGGAAAAGGCACTGGTGTGTGTAATTACAGCCAATCTGATTTGGAGAGACTCTGTAAGCTGAGAAACCCATCTGTCATAATAACACGAGGGGACCGTTTGTCGTATTTCTCCAAGACACTTTCCGGTAAGCAGAAGGGTGGGGGCATCACACCAAATCTGTGCGCTCGGGAAACAAAAGCCTCTGAACTTTCTCCAGCTCGCGCCTCTCAGCTCTCTTGGCTGTGGCTTCTGGGCCCCTGCTCAGACCTGGGGAGAGGAGAGAGCTGTTATCTGTGGCCACGTCCGCGAAGGGAGTCGTCACCAGAGGGCGAGAACCTTCCTCCTGTGAGGCTGCACGCATTGTGATGGAACCGGCTCCGTGCGCTTGCAGGGCGCTGGGAGCCAGACGCGCACACGGTGAAGGTGTCTCGGATGACAGTGAAAGGAAGGGCCCGGACCCCGGAAGCCCCTCCCAGGCCCGCTTTGGAGCAAATACCAGTAAACGTGATGCTAACCCAAACTGCGGTTCCATAAATCCTCCCCAGGCTTAGCTGAAGTTTCATCCGTTTCAAGCAAGTCACGTGAACAAAACCCAGCCCCAAAAGGACCCTTTGGAGACGCAGTTTCTGCTCGATGGTTCGTGAAACGGGTCTCCTCGTGGGCCTGCCGCTGACTTCCGTGTTCGGTGGCCTGCACGTGTGCGGAAGGCCCCGGAAGGCCCCCTAACCTTGGCCGGCGTGGACCACGATGCCCTCCCACTCGGTGTGTCGTAACAAGAGCTCCAGTTTGTTAGAGGAAGCACCTCCTCTGAACTCAAGGCACTGGTGATGACGCCCGGCTTTGGGGCCTCGGGGAGCGTTGCCCTTGTGCCGTGGTTCTTGTAACTTTCTGTCTGTCCTGCTGCAGGAAAACAATAGCAGAATAAACGCAAAAATCCAGGGTGAGCCCAATTTTATAAGAGTCGATACTTTCCATTTTTCCCCCTCGCAAACCATCTCACGATGTTTCTTTAAAACAGAAGGAAACTCACAGGCAGTTTGGGTGCATCTTGGGCTCCGAGAGGCAGAAGGAAGCTGATGGGCTGGGGACCGGCTCCCGGGCACTTGCGTGAAGCTTGACTTCTGTGACAAGAGGCATGAGGCTCGTGTGAGGATGTTCAGAGGGTCGAACCGATGGACAGTGAGAGAGACTCTGTCTGTTCGGAGGGAGAGCCGGCACCTCGCCCTGTGGCCCGGGCAGCGGGGCGTGGCCGGTGCGTGTCCTCACCTGCAGGAGACAGACACTGAGGAGGAAGAAAAAGACCTCGCCATCCAAAGTGCTGAGGGTCCCTGTCCGGGCTCACCTTCCATGAGTGGCTGTCCCTGCTCAGCAGGGGGAGGAAGAGGGGTGGTCCCACCTCGGCCGTCCCGGGGGTCGGGGCTGGCTGAGGGTTCCAGGAGGAAGGATGCTGGGAGCCGCGTCGTGTACCACGAGCCCATCGCTGGGGCAGCAGGAGAACTACCTCTTCCAGCCGGAACATCAATCGCAGGAGGCTGTGCTTTCAGGGGTGATTTCTACAGGTCATCACCAGAGGAGGTAATGATGCGACTGACAAGGGCTTAGCTTCCAGCACATGCAAACAGCTCACACAGCTTAACACCAAAAAAGCAAACCACCCACTCCAAAAAGGGCAGAAGACCCAAACAAGCAGTTCTCCAGTGAAGACATACAAATGATCAATAGGCACATGAAAAAATGCTCAGTATCACTAATTATCAGAGAAATGCAAATCAAAACTACTATGAGGTATCACCTCACACCAGTCAGAATGGCCGTCATTCAAAAATCCACAAATGACAAATGCTGGAAAGGCTGTGGAGAAAAGGGAACCCTCCTGCACTGCTGGTGGGAATGCAGTTTGGTGCAGCCACTGTGGAAAACAGTATGGAGATTCCTCAAAAGACTAGAAATAGACTTACCATATGAACCAGGAATCCTGCTCCTGGGCATATACCCAGAAGGAACCCTACTTCAGGATGACACCTGCACCCCAATGTTCATAGCAGGACTATTTACAATAGCCAAAACATGGAAACAGCCTAAATGTCCATCAACAGGTGACTGGATAAAGAAGAGGTGGTATATTTATACAATGGAATACTACTCAGCCATAAAAACCGACAACACAATGCCATTTGCAGCAACATGGATGCTCCTGCAGAATGTCATTCTACGTGAAGTAAGCCAGAAGGAGAAAGAAAAATATTATATGAGATCACTCATATGTGGAATCTAAAAAAATGACACAAATGAATTTATTTACAAAACAGAAATACACTCACAGACATAGAAAACAAACTTACGGTTACCAGGGAGGGGAAGGGGGGGGAGGGGTAAATTGGGAGTTTGAGATTTGCAGATACTGACTGGTCTATATAAAGTAGATAAGCAAGGTCCTACTGTACAGAGCAGGGAACTATATTCCGTACCTTGTAGTGACGGATAACGGAAAGAGACGTGTGTGAGCACGTATGGCAGAACTACTCTGCTGTGCCCCGGGCCTTGACACAACATTGTGAACTGACTCTCCTGCGATTAGAAAAGAAAGAGAGAAAGAAACCTCAAGTTTGGGAAGGTGAGAGGCACCAGGGGATCCGTGGAGGTCTGTGCCGTCATCAAACGCGCAGAATACGTGAAGTCAGGGGACCGGCCTCGGGGCCGAAAGAAGTATATTTAGAAACAGAACATGTCGCTGGAATCGTAACCTCCCCTCAGAGGCCCCACAGAGGTCCACGCTGCCAACCACAGCTGCAAAGAGGCGGTGTGTCAGGGAGGCCGGGGTGGAGGCCGGGGTGAGATGGGGTGGGCCGCCTGGGCCTTGAGGTCAATTCCCAGAGGACGGCGTCCTCCCAGCAAACCATCCAGCGCTCTCCGGCCGGGCAGGGCGGAGTCTGGAGGCGTGTCCGTCAGCAGATTGTATGGGATTTTCCTCTCATGTTCTTCTTGAAAGTCGGGGTGAAATTAAGCCTTTATAGGCTTGTCCATTAGTGTCTCCTCTTCCAGTGCTTCTGGTTTTGTCCCTTTTGAAATACCGTCAGGCAGCAGATCACCCACCCAAAGAGGGTTCAGTAAAGTGCAGCCCCGTGGGCGCCCGTGAGCCGTGCCCTGCCCGCCCTGCCCCGTCCCCAGCACCCAGGCCTCCCCGTCCAGTGCCCTGCCCGCCCCCCCAACCCCCGCCCCGTCCCTGCCCCGTCCCTGCCCCGTCCCTAGCACCCGGGCCTCCCAGTCCCGGGCGGTTGCGCCGCAGCTGGTGTTGCGCCTGGATGCTCCTCCTCCCCGTCAGCGTCCAGGACTCCGTGCTGAGGCCGTGGTTTCTGTGTCGTGTGTGTTTACTTGCGTATTTTCCATTGTGTTGGACACAGGCGTCTGAGGTTGAGTTTCCCAGGAGCGGACAGTGTTGTGAGGGTTCATGACACGTGATTTACTGGGAAATGCTCCCTGGGGGACCGGCCAGTCAGTGGGGGAGCAGGACGGGAGAGGTGTCCAGGAAGGAGAGGGCTCCGAGCCAGCGCAGAGGGGCCCCAGCCTGGCCGCGGGGGCCTGGAGCGTGGCCGGCGTCCCCGGCCTGAGGGCCGCTCCTCCCCCGGGCTGCGCTCAGTGGGTTTTAGCGTCCAGGGTGAAGGGCAGAGCGGGAGCTCCTGGCTCTGTCCGCAGGCTCAGCCAGAGTGGGCGCCTGGCTGGCTTTGAGCTGATCAGTTTACCAGTGAAAAGATAACGCTCCCAGAGGAGCCCTCCCAGGTCAGCATCCTGCTCTTTTTAGTGGAAATGAGGCCAAACTCTACGTGAGCACCCGAGCGCCTGGAGATCTTCCTCCTGAGCATTTTATGGACCTTGACTCTGTTTAATGAGGTGCTTTAGAAAGTCACCCACGTCAAGTGCGCAGGGCCGACGTGGGAGCCGGCCTCCGGGGACACGGCGCCTGGTGGCTCCTGGCCTCCCAGGGGGGCCTCCTGGCACGAGTGAAGTTGCCCCCAAGCAGCGTTCAGCAGTGTGTGGACACACAGGAGCGGACTGTGTTTTTCCCAAACCACGAAAACAAAGACAGACTCCAAATAAGGAATAAGGAGAAGGCAGGACATGAGGGACTCGCCACTGGCATTTCAGTCATAACAGAGAGGCCCCAAGGTCGTTTTAACCGGGTAGGTCTGCTCTGTGACAGCCGGGCCGGGAGAGACACAGCGATGGGGCCGACACCCCCTTGGCCGGGGCCCGCCTCCGCGATGACCGTGTCCCCCGGCTCTTTTATGAAAGGCAGTGGTGCAGAGGCCGTGCTGCAAACCAGCCAGGCCAAAACTGCTGGGGGCAGCGTTGTCCTCACAGGCCTGCAGGTGACGTCACGTTAGAACCCCCAGCCCACGATCTTCACCAAATCCAGCTATCCTTTTCTCTTCTTTAAGTAGAAGTGTAGTTGACTTACAGCATTACAGGAGTTCCACGTGTACGCATAGTGATTCGGTATTTTTATACAGAACGAAACGATGACCACAGTGAGTTTTGCCACCTGTCGCCAAAGTCATTACGATACTCCCGACTGCATCTGCCGCGCTGTCCACGGCACCCCTGTGATTTGTTTTACAACAAGAGTTTTGTGCCTTCTAGGCAGCAAGTAAGTAGCAGGCAGACGCTGGGGTCACTCCTGACACAGGATGGGGGAGACCCCCCAGTGACTCCTCAGCCCGAAGTCTCTCCTGAGCCCGTGGCCACTGTGTGGGCGGGTCCTGGGTGTCTGCATGTCTGCCAGCCCCCAGCAAGGCCGACACTGGGCCCCGAGACCGCACCCCGAGCAGGGAGGACAGAGCGCCCCGCTGACCAGAGGCCCGGGCGGCTTCCAATCCGCTTCCCCTCGGCCTGACTGGGAACATTTTCTGTCTCTGGAGCTGGACTGCCCCTTGCAGCTCTGGGTGCCGGAGAACCGCCCTCCTTCTTCCAAGCACGGCCCCCGGCCCTCACAGCCTGGCCCCGTCCCCAGGCCCTGCTCCTCCTGGAGGGACAGCAGCTGGCTCTGCTCACTTCCTGGCCCTTCCGGGTCTCCCAGGGGATGAGCGGAGACGTGGCCTCACGCAGAGGCGATCTGCCCGCGTGGGGCACACGGGGACGCCCTGCCCCCAGTTCCAGATGCTTCACCGTGGGGTCTCGGCTCTGAGGCCGGCCAGCTCTGCCCGCACCTGGGCCATCTGGAGGCACCTGCCTCTCTCCAGCCAGGCTCTGCCCTCATCTCTCACGCTGCCCGTGGGGGAAGACGTTGGCCTGAGACCCTCTAAACGTGTCTTCTTCGTCTAAGCGTGTCTGGCGTCCCATCCAGGTGCACGGAGGAAGCGGGCGGAGTCCTGGCCCCATGGCGGCTGGAGCCTCAGCGGCGTCCTGGCCTCGGGCCGTGGTCTGGAGGAAGGCGTGAGCTCCTGTCGGGGCACTGCCCTGTCCTTTGTCAGCAGGTCGGCCGCCGTGTCCCAGCTGGACCGGTGCCCACGTCACGGCCCCATCTGGAGCCCACCTGGCGGGCAGGACGTCAGCATCTGGAGACGGGAAGCCAGGGAAGGATGGCGTGGGCTCGGAGACTGAGCTTGAAAGGAGCAGGGGGGAGACCGCTGGCCGAGCGTCTCTTTCAGAAGGTTCGCGGCACATAAACGTGCTCACTTGAACAGGTGGCGGCAGTGAGCCCGCTGGTCACTCAGCTCCTCAGGGACGTTGAGTCACCCAGCCCAGCACACAGCAAAGCGCGGTTCCCTGAGGCGGCACGAGTGCACAGCTCAGCCCGACACCCTGGGGTGTCGCCGCCCTCTCGGTGCCGCCCGCATGGGCTCAGGCCCGGGGGGACTCTCCGTGCCGTCAGCACACGAGCTGTGTGCCTGCTGCGTGCTGCCCCGGGTGCCGGGAGCCGAGCCCGGGAGGCGGAGCGTGGCTGAAGAGCCAGGGCCGGCGTCTTGGCTGGGCTGTTTCAGTCGCTCTGTGGGCGGTGGTGGCGCCCTGGCCGACGCAGGCGTGGGCACTGTGGGTGGAGGGCGCTGGCCTTGACCCCCAGTGTCCTGGTGGGTCTGTCTGCATCGCGGGGCTCAGCTGCCATGCTGGGTTCCGGTCCTGCTCCGCCAGCGGCTCACTGGGCCCGTGATGCAGCGTCTCCCAGCCAGTCCCAGGGAAGCCAGGACGGGGCTGGGGAGCCCCCACCGGTCAGCACGTCTGCGCCTTCGTGAAAAGTGCCGTTACCAAATCACCCTGCTCGCTGTAGAAAAATCTGAAACTCACAAATGCAAGGAAAAAAATCACTGAGAAGCCTGCCATGCAGAAGCGTCTTAATGTCCGGCATTCTGGAGGAAGCGTGAGCTCTTCCACTTCCTGCCCCGGCTTGTACCTCGGCTGTTACAAGCGTCCTTCCGGGGCGATAAGCGGCCCTTGCACCATCGGGTTCCGTGGCCACACAGACTCCCTCGCACACTCCTCTTTGACTGCGCTGCTGGAAGCACTGCCGTCAGGAGCACTCTGCAGGCTGTGCGCCTGCAAGGGGACCCCTCGCAGGAAGCCCCAGGTCCGCGTCCATCATGGTCTCTGGGCCCCCCTCCGCCTCGGGGCCTCACGGAGGTGCTCCCCAGAATCAGCGAGCGGAGGAGGCCGGGGACAAGAGGGAGTTGGGGCCAGAAGAGCTGGAGGGCTGGTGACGCCTGGAGAGAGGGCAGGTGACAAGGTCGGACCCCGCAGCCCTGCAGCCTCGCTGAGGGCCTCCCGCCTGGCGCCCGGTTATTCTGTCAGGTCTTCCCGAGGAAGAGACCCCGGGGACGAGAGCCAGCTGTCCGGGGGGCGGTCGTGGCCCTGGGGGCGAGCAGCCCTGCCCCGCTCTGCCCCTCGTGGGGCCTGTTCCTCCAGCTGTGAACTGTAAACGCCTCTGGACCGCGTGCCTCCGCCCTGCGGACGTCCTCACCCGCTGACCCACGAAGGGGAAGACGTGGAGCCGAGCTGGCTTCAGCTGCCCTGTAATTTATCTGAAATTTTAAAATCTGTTTTAATCAAAATTGACTCGTTATCTTGGTGCCACATGGCCACAGCTTTGCCATTTACAGATGTGGTTCCCTTCCACCACTAAATAAAACCTGCGAAGATCTGGGGACAGCCTTTGCCTCCCAGGCGTGGTGGTGTCCCTTGACGCCCGGCCATCCCTGCGTGGTCTGTGGCCACCGCTCACACCACACTGCTCTTTGGCCGGGACACTTGCCACTGACCACTCTGGCCACCGGCCTCCCCGTGGCCACCGTGACACAGACAAGTCAGGGAGCCGTCGTCAGGTTCCCAGGCTGGGGTGGGATGTGGGGTGCAGAGAGGACGTCCCGTCTCTGGACAAGAAGCACCTGAGGCCATGGGGCTGGTGTGCGGCTGGACTCGGTGTCCAGACCCAGCACCCACGTGGCAAGGGGTCCGGAGCCCAGGACCCTCAAGGGGTGTGTGAGTGTGTGTGTCTGTGTGTGTGTCTCTTTGTGTATCTGTGTGTGTCTTGTGTGTGTGTTAGTGTGTGTCTGTGTGTGTGTGTGTGTGTGTCTGTGTGTGTGTCTGTGTGTCTGTGTGTGTGTCTATGTGTGTATCTCTTTGTGTATCTGTGTGTGTCTGTGTGTCTGTGTGTGTGTCTGTGTGTTTGTGTCTGTGTCTGTGTGTGTGTGTCCGTGTCTGTGTGCGTGTCTGTGTATGTGTGTCTGTGTGTGTGTGTCTGTGTCTGTGTGTCTGTGTGTGTCTGTGTCTGTGTGTGTCCATCTGTGTCTGTGTGTGTGTGTCTGTGTATCTGTGTGTGTCTGTGTGTCTGTGTGCGTGTGTGTCTGTCTGTGTGTCTGTGTGCGTGTCTGTGTATGTGTGTCTGTGTGTCTATCTGTGTGTGTGTGTGTGTCTGTGTCTGTCTGTGTGTCTGTGTGCGTGTGGAGGGCAGTCAGGTGCTCTCTGGACAGACAGGGCGTCACCGCTTCCATCCGGGGTCCCTGGAGAAGGTCGCTGTCTGTGATTTGAGTGAACCCCTTCGAATTTGCTTGTTTTCACTCAAACAACCGGACAGAAACAGTCCATCTGGAAGCTTCTGCCGCAGGCTGATTAGAGGCTCCAATTGGCAGTTTTATGTGCATTTAATTAACCAAAACAGGAGGGACTCCAGGTCACAGTCACCTTGGGGCTTCCTCTGTCGTGTGTGTGGGGGAGGGGGCCGGGGCGCTGCGGGGGCAGTCCTGGAGGGGCAAGCATCCTCCCAGGTGTTACCATCACACTGGCCCCCCGGGGGGGGTGCCTGGCCCCTCAGGTGACTGCCTCGCCCTGAGGCTGCCTGGGCAGATGCCGCCCAGTGTCCCCGAGCGTCCCCGACGCCCCCAGCCCCAGCAGGAGGCCCCACATGTGACCACCTCGGGGCCAGCAGAGGGAGGCAGGAAGCTAGTGACCTTCTTTCAGGAAGAAATGCTCCTTTTCTTTTTAGAAACGAAATCTGGAGTAAAGTCTGACTCCAGATACAGTGCTGGGTACAGTCAGCACAGACGGAGTGGCCCTGGTTTTCGGGGGGTCAGCGTGAGCGCGGTGCTGAGGAGGGGGGTCAGAAGCACCCGTCAGGGAGATGTGCCCCCCACCAGGGGCATCGGGGGCGCCCGGAGCGGCCGTGCTTTCAGGACAGAAGCCGCGAGCGTCCTGTCCGGGGGCTGGGGTCCCTCTGTGGGAAGTGTGCCCGGGGGCCCGGGGCCTCCTGACTGTGGGCGTCACCTGAGCTGCTTCTTAAAACTCCCTGTGCCGGGTCCCCCACCTGCCAGCAGGCTCTGTGCAGGCCTGTGCGGGGCCCCCGACGAGCGCGTGACCTGGTCACAGGGCCGCCTCAGCTCCAGGGAGGAGCCGGACACCCGGGCTTGAGACCAGGCCCAGCGACACCCGAGCTCAGGTCGGGGTCTAAGGCAGGAGGGGGCTCAGAGCAGCTCCCGACCCCGACAGCGGCCCCGCCTTGTCCCCGGAACCCGTCTGCCGTCCTGGAACGGAGAGGAGGTGCGCGTGCCCCCCGCCCCGCTCCGAGGGGTGAACCTTCACCCCTCTGTCCCGCCCTCCGTCCCAGAAATCTGAGGGTCTGTGGTTTTTCCCCTGAGCGGCCCAGGAACCGGCCCTTGGGGTGCGTCCCCTCCTGTTCCTGTAAGAGCTTCCGTGCCAGGAGGGTCTGCCCCGTGCCCGCTGACTCCCGTGTCGGGCGCAGCGTAGAGGGACCCCCGCTCACCCCGTTCTGCCCGTCTCTCCCCGCAGAGCGACTACTCCAGTGACACGGAGAGCGAGGACAACTTCCTCATGATGCCCCCGCGGGACCACCTGGGCCTCAGCGTCTTCTCCATGCTCTGCTGTTTCTGGCCCCTGGGCATCGCGGCCTTCTACCTGTCTCATGAGGTGAGGCCCCTGCCATGCCCCGCACGCGGCCAGCGCGCCCGGCTGGCAGCCGCCTAGGGGCGGGGGGACCAGGTGGGAAGGCGTCAGCCGGGCCCGAGCCGATGCTGCGGTGGCGCCAGTGGGGTGGCTGGGAGCCGGACGCGCCGAGCGGGGCCGGGGATGGGAGACTAGCTGAGCACGGAGAGCAGAGGGGTGTCTGCTTCGTGAAAGGCTCGCCCACATACCTCAGATGCCGGTTAGCCCACCCGTCTGAGCTCATCCCAGGTCCACGCTCCGCTGGAGGAAACGGCCTGTCCCCGTGGGTCATCGAGCATGCGGTCCAGTGCGAGGGCCTCCGACGGGACCAGTGTCCAGCCCTTTCCAGGCAGACACCCACCTGTGTCTTCGCGGAGCCCAGGTTGTGAAACATTTCCTCCAGCACGTGGGAAGTGTTCATCCAGAAAGAACCTGCGTTCCCCAACCGCGGTACCCCAGCCAGACCAGAGGGAGGCAGCCCCTCGTTGGCCCCTTCGCTCGCCGTGTGCTCAGGGCACCCGGACGCCCCAGCCCTCGGACTCCCGCTCTGGCCCTGGGCCCGGGCTGCTCACAGAACAGACCCCTGGCCTCTCGCCGCTCCCTGCACTTTTCTGTACTGACTGGATTTTGTCTAGTGAGTGGAGGGACCCTTAGTGTTTTCCTTTGTCACCACCCCCCTATCCTGACCCCAGGAGGACCCGCTAGCGGTGCCTCTGTGCAGGGACAGTGAGAGACCCCAGACACACTTCCAGGGGACGTGGCGGGCCGCTGCCCGGTGCTGCTCTGGGGTCCCAGCTCTGGAGGGTGGACGGATGGGGGTGGGGGGCTGGGGGCTGAGAGGTGGGTCCACATCGAGCTCTGGCCTGGAGGGTTGATCTGAGCTTCTTTTTTGTGTGTTCGCCTCATCCCACGAGGGTCAGAGACCCCTCCGCTGGAGGACACGGGCCGCGGCGCACGACTCGGGTCTGTCAGGGGCCTGGGTGGCTGCGAGTGGAGCGGGCTCAGTGGACGTGGGGGCTGCGTGCGCGGGGGCCTGGGGCGCACGGCGTGGAGGCCCGAGGGTGGCGTCTGCCCACGACTCATTTGACTCTGGCAACACCGATCGTTTGAGCCAGCTCCCGGTGCGAGTGGGCTTTATGAATGGTTACAGAGGGGAACGTGCTGTGTGTGATCTTGGTGGAGCCA
Source organism: Camelus ferus (assembly GCF_009834535.1). Classification (NCBI taxonomy): domain Eukaryota; kingdom Metazoa; phylum Chordata; class Mammalia; order Artiodactyla; family Camelidae; genus Camelus; species Camelus ferus. The sequence continues at coordinate 16,254,533 of NC_045714.1, read as the reverse complement.
CCAGGAACCCATGCTCCAAGCGGCACTGAGGCTAAAAGAACCCAGGTTGCTAAGTGGTGGCCATAAGCCGGTCCAGCTGCCCTCTGTGTCTTGTTTAATCTTTGCAGTGAGACTGAAAGGCTGGGATTTATTGCACCCATTTAATGGATAAGAACACTGAAGTTTCAAGGGATTGAATAACGCACAGAAATCAGAGAGGCAGCAGGGCGCACGACGCAAATACCGACATTTCTAACCCTTAAAATCAAATTTCCTGCAGTTTAGCTGACTTTCCCCTGCAAACAAAAATAGAAGCACAGAACTCACTTCTAAACCCACCGTCTCCCCACTGTTTGGAGCGAGTTACAGTGAAGGAGAGGTGCCTTCCAGGCGGGACTGGGCGCTTACGTGGGAGCTTCACTCAGCCCCGTGTGGCAGGGCGGGCTGGAGCTGGAGGACCCTCCACCCTGAGACCCTGGATCCGGAGGCCTGAGGGCTCCGTGTGCTGCGTCTGCTGCAGACATCTGCATTTGAGCATCTATAATGTCTTGATTTCATTTCATTTCGTAAAATGTTTCTTTCCTTTACCAACTGCACCATTAGAACAATAGTTAAATGAGAAAAGGGAATTAAGGATCAGATTATAAGTTTTACAAATAGCGCCAGCAACTGGGAGCTGGATGAATTGGGGGAAAGAGACTCTCCGTATGGCCCTGAAGTCTGGAGAGCTCGAGTCCAAGAGCCGTAACCGCGCCCTCGAAGTCCATCCACCCACCGATGCTGGCTGAGCACCTGCTGTGCGCCAGGCTCTGCTCCAGGCGCAGGACCGAGCAGCGCAGAGCCCCTCGTCACAGGGTGCCTGGCGGCGACTAGCTATGAAGGAGGAAATTCAAGCTGGAAACGGACATGAGTTCACATCTTAAACGAGGTCACAGAGGGGCTGCTGAGTGCACAGCATTTCAAGATAAAACTACAGGCCAGCGATGAGGATCTTGGGAGGAAGAGCTTTCGGGCTGAGGGCAGCCAGTGCAAAGGCCCTGGGGTGGGGACATGTGGGGTGCAGAAGAGAGAACGACCAGGTGACCCTGACTGTGTACATCTCCTCCCCAGGCCCCACGTGCAGATGGCCCGTGGGTTCCTCCGCTCACTGGTGCAGTGGCTCCCATGGTCTGCAGGATGGCCAGAGCCCCCCAGCCTGGACCCCTGCTCCCTACAGCCCCATGAGCCACCCCCACAGCACCGGCCCGCCCCCACCACCTCCCAGGGTCCTCCCTTGGCCCACCTGCCTTGCCGGCCCCCTCGCTATATGGAGCTCCTTGTGGGGGCTCTGTGACCCCAGTACTTGCAGTGGTGTCCTCAGAGAACCCTGTGGGCCTTTGTGCTGTTTCACTCCTCGGTGCCCATCTCACACGAGTGGGGCCCAGCTCTGGGCACAAGGCGCCCAGGGAATCGGGCCAGACCTGCCTTCCTTCAGCATCCGACGTGATCCAGGAGGGGAGGACCCTGCGACTCAGGATTTCTGAATGAAATGCAGGGACGCCAGGCACCGGCTGTCCTGTCGTCACAGGTCCCCGTGAGCGCACTTTGTCCACGTCCCTCCGTCTGTGCTGGCAGCTTCGTGAGCCCTGATTCAGTGACAAGGAAATACTGCCGGAGCACGGGAACCATGGCCGTGCCCACCTGGCCTGCTCCTGGGCCCGCCGAGCCGACCTCCCCCCTCCGGGTGGTCTCTTCTCACAGGCAGCTTTGCTGGCGACACCGGGCATGGGAAACCCCCACGTCGTCCCTAAAACAGGCACCCGCGTTCACCCCCCCAGGAATGCCCTTCCAGCTCAGAGAACATGCACTGTCCTGTCCAGAGGGCAGGTGCCCAGACGCCTGAGAGGCAGGAGAATCATCTGGAACTTCTGCGATCAGGGTGGAGCGAGCTCCTCAGGTTTCACCAGCCTCTGACTGAAGCTGAGCGCTTCTCCCGACTGTGACCGCGGGCAGCGCCTCTGCTGAGCCTCCGTCCCCCGTGGGAAGCGCGGCCGCTTCTCATTACAGGGGCCGTTGAGCGTGCTGTCTCGAGATACCGTTCACGCTCACGTCTGCTCGGGGAACCCACGCTCCTGCACGAGGGGCCGGCTGGAGCCGTTAACAGAGCGTCACGCATAACGTGATCACGAGTGGCTTTTTAACGTCTTCATGGCTCTGTTTCAGTAGATTTGGTTCCTGTTGTAACTCTCTGTATTTCAGCTTATGAACCTAAAAACACTGTCCTGAGCAAGTCCATCGGTTCCACCAGCTCTCAAAGGGGTCCAGGCACCAAAAGATGAGGGGTCCTCTGGGGGTGTGACCAGGCCCCCATCCCCCCCGGCGCGGTCCCACCGGCTCTGGGTCCCCCCACCCCCGGGCCGCTCCACGCGCCCCTCCCAGCTCCGCGCTGGGATTTGACAAAGGAGAACCCCCGGCTCCCTGTCCGACGGGACTAAGGGGGCATCGCAGGCTCACGGCCGCCCCGGCTGACTGTCCCACCTCCCTTCCCTGCAGGGAGGGGCCTGCCCTCTGCACTGTCGGCCCCGAGGTCCTGGGGGAGCCCCGGGGGTGGTCCCGCAGCGTGGCTGCCTGTCAGGACGCCGGGCTCACGGGCACCAGCGGCTCCGCCTGTCTGTCCTTCTCTTGCCAGAGTCATTTCTGGCCCACAAATTACACTCCTACCAGCCCGTTACTCCACCAACCCGCAAAGCCGAGGAGGAAAAGACCTCATCTCCGCAGCAGTCTCATTACCTTCATATCTTACTCTCATCTACTGAAGCTGGAAAAAAAGACACTCCGAGGCAAAGCGCCCCTTCCCGCTGTGCGTTCGCCCGCGTCCTCCACGCAGTAGAGCTGATGGCCAGCCCACGCGCTGCAGGCGCTGCCGCGACCTTTCCTCTCTCCGGAAGAGTCTCCTCGTTTTCCTTGGCTCTTTTTTCACACCGTGCATGTTGTGCACCAGTCCCCATGGCCGAGGGCGGGGCGTCTTCGAGAATTAGTGTTTCCTCAACTGAAACAGCAGCGACAACCGTCAGACGCCGTGGAGGACGAGGCGCAGCCCCCGCGAAGCCCGGGCCCCGTAGCCGGAGGCTCGGGCCTGGGCGCCGGGCCGGCAGGTCTCACCCCGGACAGGCCCGTCTCAGCCCGCGACTCAGTACTGCTCGGGGTCCGCTGCGGAGGTGGCCTCGGGCTTAGCGCTGGGCCAGCTTTGCTGGGGGATGATGGCACGGTACCAGTGAATCACTTCCGCCGGAACAACGAGCAGGTCTGTGCTCAGCACCAGCATCTCGTCTGTGCTGCTGGAACCTCGGCTGAACTCACCGCGACCGGGCCCCCAGGACCCCTCAGGAGGGTGGGTGGGAAGGACCCGGACTGGGTGGGGCCCCTCAGAGCCAGCCCCCCCGGCCCCCCAAGCTCCACGGTCACCGTCGGAGCTCAGGCTGTTTCCTCAGGGCTGCCGCTGGGGGGACGGGAGGCAGCAGGTCCCTGCACGGGCACCGTCAGTGTGTCCTTGTCCCTCAGCACCTGGGAGGTGTGAGAGACACAGGCAGAGGAGGCCTGTCTGTACTGACCCGCAGGGGGGCCCCCCCGAGAGGAGCTGTCTGCCAGGGTGGGAAGCACTTCTATTTTGCTTATTCTTAACTCACCTAAAGGCTTGCTGTCAGTGCAGAGCAAGAGCAGTGACATGTAACAGCGCTTACCAGCGCTCGGTGACACAGGAATACGTGCAAGTGACAGCAGGGTTGGGGGCACAGGGACCTTCCGTCACGAGGTACCTGGACCGCTCTCGAGACGGCGTGGGGCTGTTCAAAAGTAGACTTAGATGACTGAGATACAGACTTCAAAAGGAAGTGTATGTCCATCGGCAGACGACTGGATAAAGGCGCTCTGGTGTATTTATACAGTGGAATACTACTCAGCCATAAAAAAAGAATGAAATAATGCCATTTGTAGCAGCATGGATGGACCTGGAGATGGTCATTCTAAGTGAAGTCAGCCAGACAGAGAAAGACAAATGCCGTGTGATATCACTCAGATGTGGAATCTAAAAGAAAAAGAAAAAGAAAAAGAAAAATGATCTTATTTACAAAACAGAAAGACTCACAGACACACAGAACAAACTTATGGTTACCAGTGGGTAGAGGGGGTGGGATGGGATAAACTCAGAATTCAAGATTTGCACCTCATGGGTCAAAGAAGACACAAGGGAAATTTTTCAATATTCTGAACTAAATGAGAATGAAAATAAAACATCAAAATTTGTGGGGTGTCATTAAAACAGTGCTGAGAGGGAAACTTGTAGCATTAAATGCAAATATTAGAAAAGAAGAAAGATCTAAAAGTCATAACCCAAGCGGCCGCCCTACGAAACCGGAGAAACAAGAGTAAGTTAAAGCACACAGAACGAAGAGAATCATTAGCATTAGAGAAGAAACCGGCTAACACTGAGAGCAGGAGAGCAGTAGAGAAGCCATCAAAATGAGAAGCCACCTCTTTGAAAAGAGGAATCAATAAAATTTGAAAAGATCCATGAAACTAATAAAACTCTAAAAAATAAAAATAAACAAACAAAGCTCCAGCCAGGCTAGCCAGCGGGCGAGGGAGCGGACCCTCCTGTCCCAGGAAGGAGAGGCCGCATCTGCGGAGGCTTCACGGGGGAGAGCTCTGTGCCGGAGCCCAGCACCTCGGGGAAGTGGGCCGGCTCCTTGAGAGCCAGCTGCCAGCCCTCGCGAGGACCTCGGCTCACAGAATCGCTGTCTCCGTGCGACGACGGTCCCCTCCTCGGCCGCGTGTCGGAATCACCTGCGCCCGTGAGCGGCTGGCACTCGGGCCCCCCTCGTAGGCTTCTTTCTGTGACGGGCAGGGTCCGCGTGGGGCCGGGGTGCTCGGTGTCTCCACGTTCTGACGTCCTTTGAGGAAGACCGAGTTTCCTGCTCTAGGAGCCTTTCTCCTGGCCGGCCTGTCGACAGCTGGAAGCATGAGGGGTCCCCAGCCCCAGTGCCCGGAGCTGACGCTGGCTTCTACCTCCAGCCTTGGAAGTGGAAAACCATCCTTCTCAACAGCAAGACGCTTTGCTCCCAGAGTGGAAAGGGGCCTTCGTGGGCCTGTGTTTGATGCACGGGGTGAAGAACCTAACGCAGGGGCCCCTCTGGGCCCCAGACCCAGCTGGGGAGGACCCCCCCCGACGGTGCGAACTTGCATGTCCGACGAAGTGCTCATGGCCACCGCACACGGAGATCCTCGGGGCTGGAGAGCAGAGGCAGTGACAAAAAATTAAGGAGTTGGTACTCTCGGCTGTGGCAGTATCTTTAGATCTTAGATTCATGGAGTGGGTGTAAGCGTGGATGTTAAACCATTTTCACTCGTTTGTGCTTATGGCACTCAGAGGAGAGGCGAGTGGTCCCAGCTGGGAACCGGGGAACTGAGTGAGGGCGGCCCGCTCGCGTGTTCCAGCTCCCGGGCCATGCCTAGCTGCTCAGCGCCTTCCGTGTGTAAAACTTCCTTGGAAGGAAAAGGAGAGGAGCAGCCCCAGCTGCCAGGGGCACATGGAGAGCTCTGGGGGGCGGCCAGAGCCCGTGGTCGGTCAGGTGACCCTCTTTGGAAGCCGTGAACCTGGAGTCTGGATGGAGCAAAGCATCTTCTGTGTGGAGCCCAGGTGGCTCTGCCTCCTGGCGGTGTGTTGGTGGGGGGCCCTCGGTGGGGGTCACCCCCCTCAAGGCCCATCGACTTACAGCAGAGGGAACCGAAGACGTCCACAGGAAGGTCGTGGTCAGTGGACTAAGGACACAGGGAGCTGCGTGCACCTGGGAGGGTGTCTGTTTCAGGAAGGCCCTTGTAGAGGACGATGCTCCCCTCTGGGCACTGGTCTCCAAGAATCCAAGGTATCAGAGCTTTCAGATGTCCCACCCCAACCGACAGAGGACACCGGGGTACGCACGGCAGAGATGGGGGACACTGGCCACAGCCAAGTTTGCCATCCTCCAAGGGACGCACCTGGCACCTCACCCACCCTCATTCCACCTGCCTCACCTCTATGTGGCCCTTCCCTCATCTGAAGGCTGATCCCAGCCTTTTCCAAGAATCCGGAAGTGAAAACCAGTCTCAACTCCGCGGGCTCCGGCCCCCAGAGCCCAGGCAGGAGGGGCCGTGGTCGTCCCACACGGAATCTAAGCTCTAGACCCTGAAGGCAGGGTGCGGTGGGCACCCGGAGAGGGGACCACTGCCCTGCACATCGCGACCCCGGGTCCAGCGCTCACACCACCAGGGAAGACCCCCAAGGTGGGTGGAGCCCCAAGGTGGGTGGAGCCCCAGCGGTGACACAGTGACTGCCCGAGGCCATGTGACCAAGGCGTGCCTCCCTGTTCGCCCGGGAGAGCCGAGACATCAGGGTGTTCCAAACAGGTATGGAAATCTTGAAACAACAGAGAGACAAAGAGATGGGGCCAGAGGAGGAGGGAAGAAGGAAGGGAAATGAGGCCACGGGGAAGAGATCCAGCAGTCCTGTCCATCACCCAGCTCCACAGAGTCCACGCCGTGCACGTGAGCCCTCGGAACTCACCATCCGGGCCCTTCTGGCCATTTATAAAGCACTGAGGCACCAAAATCGAGAGTGACTCAGAGCCCAGCACAATCCCAGCAAAGAGAAATGAACATAATGCAGGATTTGCCGAACCATTTTCCAGCCTGTTTCCGGGGGGCAGGCAAGGTGAGGCACAGGCAGCTTCCAGGAGCTGAGATGGTGTTGGTCGCTGCGTCCCCGCCGTGCACACCAGGACCTTGCTGAGCAGGCGGGACATCCACGGTCACCCGGAGTCAGAAGCTGACCCCAAGCCCAGCGCTACGCAGGCCAGCCGCCTGAACGCCTCACTCTCCGTGTCCCATTTCACTCATCTGGTGGTGGGACATGTCCTCCCTTCCATATAGAGAAGGACAGTGACTCAGTGATAAAGACAGATTTTTATTGCTCACGTGCAAAGGAAGGTGGTGGAGGACCAGGAAGCATGGGAGAAGGGGCTCATAGCCGTGCACCCCCGGGGCACGCAGTGAAAACCAGCAGGCCCCCCGCAGCGGGATCATGCTGGCGATCACCATGTCCATGGCCGGGGGTGGGGGGGCGCTCACCCACTGCCAGGGGGGAACATGCAGCGATGTCTTGTAAACATCAGCGTCCGTCTCCCTGCTTCCCGCCTAGACATCTGCCCACGAGAAACGACCCCCGTGGGCACAGAGGAGCGTCTGCAAGATCGTTCACAACAGTCACTCGTCACAGCCCCAAACAAACAACCTAGGAGAGCCAGAGTTGATCTCAGGGACCCTGAGGGCAGAGGGCGGTTTACCGGCCTGTCAGCTTGGTCCAAGCAGCCTTGGAACCCCGTCGGGGGCTCCTGAGATGTCGGCTCCCAGAAGCCCTGGTGCTGGTCCTTCAGGACCTGTTTACCTTCCACAGGCACCTTGGCCGCTGCCCCCTCGGGCCACCCACGCTCCTGTGTTGCACCCACCCCAAGTTACGGGGTCTCCTGGCCAGAAGGGAGGTGGTTCTGAACAGCCAGCTGCAGGGGTGTCAGTACCCGACCAGCGGGATTCAGGGAAGAAGCTGTGAAGAGCGACAAAGCGTAACACTCCGTGAAGACGTGCAGGGCAACGATGCAGGTCTCAGGGGCAGTCGCAGGGCCCGGGGTCATCCTCAGGCGACGTAGATTAAAGGCTGCCCGCGGAGACCCGGGAGGAGGTGCGGCGTAGGTGGCGACCAGCAGACACCTGGGGAAATCAGGACAGTCTCAGAATTTCCTGGCGGTGGGCCCAGGTCAGGTTGAAGCCAGGACTTGGCGTCGGCCCACGGCCCAGCCGCAGGGCAGGGGCGTCGACAGTGGGGCGTCTGGAGCCGAGCCCTCCCTGGGGGTGAAGGCCACGCGGGTGGGGGCCCAGCAGAGGCTCCCCGCAGCCTGCAGACACAGCGGCCTCGTGGTCTCACCCAGAAGACAGCGCTGTCCCCACGTCCCGGAACTCTCAGCCTCAACCTCGCGTGCTGTTCTCGAACGAATTTACCAAAACATTTATGTTCAAGCAAAGGAGATGTTTTGTGTCATAGGCGAGGAGCGTGGTCGGTTCATTAGGCGTGTTTTGGACGGAACCTGAGCCACCACCCGCGGTACCAGGTCAGCCTGGGGGTCTGGACATGGCAGTGGGGGTGGGTCCCATCTGCAAATGGGCAAGCTGTGAAAATGGCAGGAAAAGCCCTTCCGCGTGCCCCCAAGCCTCCCTGGGTAAGTGATACGCAGACCTTGTCCTGAGGGGCCAGGGCACTCTCAGGGACCCTTCAAACAGCTGTCCTGACGTTAACCCCGCATCGCCTGGCTCTCTAATCCCAGCTGGCCACGTTGACGGCTCCGAAGCCCAGGACCCAGCCTTCCCGTAAGAGCTTAGATTTCTGGTACTTTCACCAACCAGGCCCCCGTCCCTGGGGAGCCCATCAGGCCGTGGATATGCAGCTGAGACACGCCGTGGTCAGCGCTGGGCTGCAGGCTCTGGGGCCCGGGGCCCTTTTCCCCGCAGGGCAGGGAAGGGGAAATCGATGAGTTGGGATGGAAATGCTGTGAGCAGCGGTGGAGAAGTCCCCTAGAGGCAGAGAAGTGCGGAGAAGCCCACCGCACCCCGCCTCACCTGCGCCCACCTGACAGGGAACCCGCATCTCCCTCCCGCCTTCCCCCTCGGGCTCTGAGGCCGCGGTTTCCCTGACCCGGGAGAGGAGCGTCTCTGGCTTTGCAGACGGCCCCCGTCTGCTTGTCTGATCTCGGAGAGTCCTCTCGAATTATCTCCATGTGAGAGTGAGTGCTTTCAACTGCGTTTTCTGCCAGCTCCTGCCCCTCCCCAGAGACGCCCTCCACCCCGGCCTCCCTGCCAACACCATGCACGGCTTGGCCTGTTCTGTACTTCACGGGCTAGAACCTGGCAGAACCCTGTGTCCAGCTCCTTCTGGCCCACGCTGAGTTCCTGAGATGCATTTCACCGCGTGTCGGGGACCGTTGTCATGTGTCCTGTCACTGTTGGTGGACTTGGGCTGGCTTCGCGGTCAGGGCTGGGATGGTCACGGACCACCCGTCAGCGTCCTTGGGGACCAAACACGGAACTGCCGTGGGGAGGTTTGCGGGGAGTGGGACACATCTGTCGCGAGCGTGAGTCTCCCAGGCAGGGATGAGAGTTCACGCTCCCACCAGGTCTGCGGGAGAGCTGGGATTTCCCGCATTCTCCCAACACTTGGCGTGGAATCTCTCTTCCCTTTGGGCCCTTCTGGGGTCGGCGAGCAGCATGTTCTCGGTGGGGAGGATGCCGGCACCACGCCCCCCGCGCCGCTTCCATGAAGGGCCCCCAGAAGCCGGTCCTGAGAGGCCAGGAGGCCAGGCTGCTGTCCTGGGGGGACTCGGTGGACCGGAGGCCAGCAGGGCCGCGAGGAAGGAGCCGGCAGGTCCTGGCAGGGATGCTATGAGCAGGTTCCCACTTCAGCTCCCAACCCCGGACCCTCGGACCCCGTGGGAGGTTGGCATCTCATTCTGGATTGAGGTCGCACAGCGGTGGGGGGTGGACATCAGCAGAGGACAGTGAGCCCACCGTCTGGAGGGAGGGCGGGGGCCTGGATTCAGCGCCGGGCGCCCGCGGGTCAGGCTGCCGAGGGCGGCCCTCAGGGAGCCTGTCCCGCCTGGGCTGGGGCCCAGCAGGTGCCAGCCTGTAACAGCCGAGCCGTGGCTCCCAGCTACCATGCGTCACAACCAATGTGCGCGAAGCCAGACGCGGCGGGTCAGTGCTCAGCCCTGCGGGGGCTGGGTGCCCAGGCCCGGCCTCCTCCCCCTGTGGCTTGCGTGGCTCCACGGGCGGGCCCAGGCTAGGCTGCAGGGAAGGGTCCCCTACAGAGCAGGAGGCAGGTCCGGGGAATTGCGTGAGGGGCCCTGCAGAGTCTGGGGGCCACCAGATATGGCGACGGCAGCCGAGACAGAGTGAGTCACCATTGTCCTTGTTCTCTGCCCGCCCCCTCACATCCAAGCCCAAAATCGGGGGAGGAGGACTGAACGTCCCTCGAGGCCCAGAGTCAGAGAAAAGGGAAGGGGGCCAGGAGCCAAGCCGACATGAGTCCAGATCTCACCGGGTCAGGGTCAGGGCCACGGAGGGCAGAAAGTAGCTCCTGGTGACCCTGAGTCTGACCCTCTGCAACCTCGCTGTTTTTCAGTTTGAGTAAAAATGTAGAAACACACCAAGGATGCACGGAAGTGGGGTCCAGTGAGAGTCCAGGGTCTGCAGGTGGGTCCTGAGGGACTGGCCCCACCTTTGCCCTGACGAGCAGTCCCCCCAGCCGCCGGGGGTCAGACCTCCTCGGCGTCACATGGGGCTCCCGGGGTCCTGCCCTGGTGGCCTCCACCCTCGTCTGCCACAGGAGCCGTTTCACAATGGTGGCCCCCCCCCATGATGTCACAGCTGGATCACGTGACAGTCCTCACAGTCCGGCATCTCCTGTGTCGAGGGGGCTGGTGGAGGGGCTCCACTATAGCAACTGCAGCCCCCCTGCAGGTGCTCAGCTGGACGACTGCTGGCCGCGGGTATCTCCCAGGGCCCCAATTTTTTTCTTTTAAGCTTTGACTGCCTCCCAGGGTTGGGGGGTGGGGGTGGGCAGGGGTCAGCGACAGCCCGAGTCCTCCCTCCCCTACCGTCTGCTGGGAGCACGCAGCCTCTCGGCAAGTCCTCTCTGGGGTCCGCTAGGGTCAAGGCTCCTGTGCCGGGCCTGCTCACCATGACCCCCGTTCTCTCCTCCCCCCTCCAACTCTGCAGACCAACAAGGCAGTGGCCAAGGGGGACTTCCACCAGGCAAGCACCAGCTCCCGGCGGGCCCTGTTCCTGGCCGTGCTCTCCATCACCATCGGGACCGGCATCTACGTGGGCGTGGCCGTGGCCCTCATCGCCTACCTCTCCAAGAACAACCACCTGTGAGCCTCCCCGGGCGCCCGGAGGAGCCTGGCCAGCGGGTGCAGGCGCGGAGCCGGCGAGGGTGGACCCGGGCAGCCTGTGGGTCTGTGTGGTGTCCGTCATCACCAAGGATACTTGGAGTCCTGGGACCTCTGCCCACACAGCCTCTGTTTCCACCCTTCCACGTCCTTCTCAGAGCCGTGTAGTGCTCAGACGGATGGGCACTGCCGACCCTCCCAAGCGGAAACTCCAAAGACCCTGACCGCGAGGCAGCCTCCGGACGGATTCTGGGGGATCGGCGAGGGCGCGGCGGCCAGCGCCTGGAACAGCCGTCACATTAGCAATATTCAGACTGGAAGGTGTGTTTATTCCCACAGAATGTGGTGCAGTAGGCAAGGGGCTGGGGGCATGTGCTGGTCCGCCTGTGGCCTGGGCCGTTTCCCCTGGCAGCCCCAGCCCACGCACCTTCCCCGCAAGAAGGAAACGGGGCACCCCCGGCCGTCACCGGTCTTCAGACAGCTCCAGCCCTGAGAATGCAAAGCCAGGACAGCGGGGACCTGCCCCCAGGCCCCAAGCGCGTCTCCCTCCACACTGTCCCCACCCTGGGAATGTCGGGCCTCCTCCAGAACGTGTCCACACTCAGCAGCCCCCATGCAGCAATATGCAATCCGTGGCCTCGTAGGTCGGGGGCTGGGGGACAGGCCAGCCCCTCCCCAGGCCCCTCCCGGGGGGGGCCCAGGTTTGCTCCAGGACCTCCAGGCAAAGGAGCCGCGGACGCCCCTCAGCATAGGGACACGGGCCGCTTGAACCACCCGCCCTGACACCTCGGTGACGACAGTGGCACTGGTGGTCGCACACGGGACACGAACCTTCTCCGTCGACTAAGCCAACAGCTATTTCCTTGTCCTTTTTTTAAGTGCAGCTGCTGCTTCTACCGCTTATGTTATCAGACCAGCGCTGAGAAGGACGTGATCACAGACATTTTAATACCATTTCACTGCTGTTTCACGAGTGTTCCTTATTTAACAAATATTATCTTTTAGCTTCTTTGCTTACGGCTTTTCTTTCTGACCAGTATCAGCCCCTGAGTCTCACGTTTCCCTTGTCAGTAAAGCAGGTGCAGAGCCCCCAGGACTTGGCGGCCGGAGCAGGTGTCAGGTGCCCGCAGGTGGGTGTCCCAGGGCTCCCAGCAGCCACGCGGACGAACAGCATTATCCTAACCCCTCGGGGGACGCAGAGGCCGCCTCCCTGTGGTGCCACCCAAGCACTTACAGAATCCCTGCCTCCCAGCCCCGAAGCCGTCTGGTTGGTCAGGGATGCAGCCTGGCAATTCCAGAGCACAGCGACAGTCAGGGGCGGCCATCCCAGAGTGAGGGCTCAGGCTGACTGCCCGCCCCCACTGCCTCTCCCCCTCTCCGCCCCACACACTTCTAATATCCTGAAAATTGTTAGCACGGCCGTCCCGGGTCATATCTGAGACCCACCTGGCATCAGCGTCTGCTGGACGCTCTAGCAGCACCCCGAGCGGGGTACACGGAAGAAACCCGAACCCCGGGGAGTTGGAGCAACCTGGGGGAGAGCGAGGGTGCGGGACCAGACCCCCGGGCTTGCGGCCAGGGCGAGCTGTGTGGTCCTGGGGAGGTGCGCACGCTTCTCTGGACCTCGTCTCCCAGAGACGGGCGGAGCGAGGCCCGCCCCCAGGGCTGCTGGTGAACGGAGGGCGCTGGAGGGCGCTGGCCGCTGCCGGCATGCGGGGGATGGGTGGCCAAGGTCTCTCAGGTCCTGGGAGTCCGTCCGTGGCTCGTCAGCGTCCTGTCTTATCAGCCCAGTCTCTCGGGTTTACTCAGCGAGAGTCAGTGTGTGAGATGACGTCCTCGTATTTATCCTGAAATGTCCATTTTTAGTTCAAGAGGTGCCCAAACTGGCCTATCCTTGGTCTGACTGAGAAGCAGAATCCAGCCGGTGTGTTCTCTCCCCCACCTCCGCCACCGCCACAGGCCTACCCTTCCCCTCTGTGCTGCTGCCGGACCCCCTCCTGCCTTCCCTGGGCCCCCGTCTTCCCTGTGGAAACCCTCCCTGCAAAACGCTCCGCCCTCCCTGGACCGTCTGAACTCTGCCAAGCCTCCCCAGGACCAGGACGGCAGCCATGCCCAGGGCCTAGTGGTTGTGAGTGTGCGAGGGTCAGGCCAAGCCTGTCACAGAACACCTGACGGGCCATGTGGCCTGCAGCTCCCAGCCCTGCGAGCGGCTCAGCCTTGTGGTGGGGGGTGGGCACATGGCGTAGTGTAAGCCCCACAGCATCACTGCAGCCACCACAGACGGGGCACCATCTCAACAGAATCCGCCCCAGGCCCTGGGACCGCGCTGTCCCCCAGAGACCCTGGCCCGGTGGGGGCAGGGCAGGTGGTCAGAGTTGAGGTTCAGAGACAGCAACCTGCCTGATGCTCCCAAGGGCAGCAGCAGGGCGAGGGCAGACCCACCAGCACTCCCCCAGGCCACACAGCGCCCCGGGACCCCCTCTTGGCCCCCGTGGGCACCGCCTTCCACTCTGCGCCCTCCCCACTTTCTGTAAAGACTCTTTCCGCGGCAGAGACCCAGCACAGGAAATTCTCCCAAAGTCGCACTCCCGGGAGACAGCGAAGTCAGGCTGCAGCCCGGACGTCAGGCCCTTGGCCCTACCCCTTCCCCAGCAGGGCCGCGCCGTGGTTACAAAGTCGGGAGTCACGTGTTGGTGGGCCAGGGCTCCCAGGGACCTGAGAGGACTTTGGCTTGTTTTCAGGCACGTCCTTGCCAGAGGGTGCCAGGTGGGGGGCAGGGGAGTGGGGAGGGTTAGGGGCCTGGGGCGGCCCTATGGAGACATCCTCTTGGCAAAGGCGGTGTCTGGTTCCCCAACAGCCCACCCCTCCCACGTCCTTGGACAAGCCCGCGGCTGCCTGCCTCCAGGCCTCGAGGCCCCTCCACGCCCTGCTTCCCTGGGCCTCCTGGCTTCACAGGTGTCCTACATCACCAGGTGTCCCACTGGCCCAGACGGTCCAGCATTCCCCAGGGAACTGCCGGGCCCGAGGAGAGCCTGGGGGAGGAGGCCACGTTCACGGGATGCCGTGCCAACAGCGGACACAGACGACATCGGGGGGCCGCACAGCTGCCTGGGAGCAGGTCCCCATGACACAGGACCAGCCTGTCCTGAAGCCGAGGCAGGCATCCCTCGCCCCAGCCAGAAGCCGGCACCTCTCAGGAGGCTGGGGGCCGTCTCTCATTCGGGGCAGCTCTGGCTTTAAAATGCATCCGTGGAGGCACGTTCCCATCTGCCAACAACCTCGAGCACTTCCAGGGTCAACGTCTGGGTCATTGAGCTGAGCTGCCCTTCCAGGCCCTGGGGCTTCAGAGGCCCCCAGGGGGCCGGTTAAGCACCAGCCCTTATGAGGACAATTTTGTGTCATCCCCTCAATGTCCACGTGCCTTTGTGGCCACGGGTGTTGACATCTGTTGACCCAGTTTGCCAATAAACCGTTCAGTGTAGACTCAGACCCTGAGCGGAGGCTGCCATCTGGGAAACACGGCTGTCCCGTCTCCCACCCACCAGCGGTCACGCTCACGTCTGTGCTGGCTGTTGGCGACCTTGGGAGCGTCAGTGGAGCCAGAGGGCTGTGAGGCTGAGGCTGAGGCCCCCATGACGTCTTGAAAGCCCCCCTCCCCCATCTTCAGGATGCGCTGAGCAGCCGGGGTCAGGGGCGGGCTCAGCCCCGGTTCTCACCAGGAGATTCTGCTCCCGTTAGCAAAGCAGTGACGGGCGTCACACCTGCCAGCCAAGCGTGCAGATCGAGTGATAATTTGTCATCTTGCTGAGCCCATGGGAGGGGTCGGGGCTCCGGGCGGCCACGGGCAGACCCTGTGCGCAACGCACAGCTGCTTCTGAGAGCCGAGAGCCTGGCGGTCCGGCGCCGCGGGAGTGACGGTGGGGACGCCTGCGCGGCCTGGGAACAGGGTCCAGGGTCGACTGGCAGAGCAGGCACGGGGCCTGGAGCCCCCACCCCGGGGGGTGGCTCCCTGGGCGCCCCAAGTGGGTCTCGGGCAGGGAAGCCCCTGGGGCTCTAGAGGTTTGCCCAGACCTGCCCGGTGGAGAAGACAGCGCGGCCGACCAGGACGGGTGGTCGGGCGCTCGGGGAGAAGCGCCAGGTGGCACGTCCCGGGCTGGGGCTCCCAGGGAGGAGCCGCGCGCTCTGAAACCAGCCAGGTGCTGCCTCCCCACCCCAGGCCCGCAGCAGCGTCGGGGTAGCTCTGACCTTGGGCTCCTCTTTCCGCTGACCCAGGCCGGCGGGGCACGCGCCGCGGTGGCGGATCTGAGCCCCGGGCAGTGGGATGGCTGCCCCTTTGCTGAGCACGGCCGTCAGTGTCCTTGTCACCCAGAAGAACTTCTCCCGCAACTAGGGAGTTGGGGCCGCACTTACCCCACCAGGGGAACAGGCTCACGAATTCAGCCTCTGCCGGGCACTCGGACCGGCAAGACCTCTGACCTCTGACCCCTGGGGGCTGGGCTTGGGTTTCACTGGAATCAGGTCATTTGGGGCCAGATGGAAGAGGAAAGGCAGGTAGGGAGGCAGTGAGACAGAGAAGTAGAGATGGATGACAGGGGAGACACCTCGCATCTGAGGGGCGAGGGCACGGCAGCCCCCAGGCCACTGTCCAGTCCCTCGGGCCTTGGGTTGTGGCACCCCAGGTCATCCGTGTCCAGCGTGACTCAGCTGAAGAATAAACAGTGACTTGCTCTGCCGTCGGTCTACACTGGAGAATCCGTATTGGATTCAAACTCTTTCATTAAACAATCAAGTAGGGGAAGTGACCATCCTCGTCCCCTGCCGTGACGTCTCCATTCCCTGCACGTGGTCCCAGCACGTTTTGTAAGATACGAGTTTTCTGTTTCACTTGGTGAACACGGATTCCTGGTTAAGTGGAAGGAGCTCACATGGGGTCTCCTTCAGGCTGAATTAGGGGCAGGGCCACGAAACCGCGCAGCTCAGCCCCGTGTGTCCTCTCAGGAAGGCCTGAGTAGTTAGGAGGGCGAGACGGCCGTGTCCGGCGCCGGTGGCTGATTCAGGACAGACAGGGCCCCTCTCCGACTGTAGCCAAGTCCAAGCAACACGGGGCCGGCAGCACTCTCGCTGCTTCCCAAATAGAAGCCCAGCTGTTCCAGGCCCCAGCCTGCCCTCCAGCTGGCTTCTCGGGGGCTCTCAGACAACAGGCCTTTTCAAAATCACACGAACCTGCAATGTGAAGCGTGCGTGGCCGGCGGACCCTGCTCGGTGCCCGCAGTCCTGCACCAGGCCCGGCAGAGCCTCTGTCTCAGGGGGAAACTGCTCCCAGCGTCATTAGAAGAGGAACGCGACACCCAGGGAGGAAGGCTGGGTGGGGACGCGGGGAGGAGACACCCTCTGGGGAGCCACCCCACGGTCGCCTCCACCTAGGAAGTGCCGCCTCCAGAGCCCCAGGGGCTTAGGACGCACCCCAGTGACCTCGTTTCAACTTGCACTCTGTGAAGACCCCATCTGCAATGACAGCCACCCTCCAAGGTGCTGGGTTAAGACCCAACACACGGGTCTGGGGGGACACAGCTCAGCTCTACCACCACCCAAGCTCGAGCGTCTTCCATCCCCACGACTGGCTCCGCTCCACCACACACACACACACACGGCCCGCAGTGCCCTCGAGACCCTCCCCACCCTCTGCCCTCAGCCCCGGCCAGGTCTGCCCACCTGTCTGTCCACCGGTGCCTGCGGGCCCCAGATCAAAGGGTCCGTCCAAGGGGTGACACCGAGAGGCCTAGCACCAACTCCGGTGCCACAGACACGCACACCAGTCCTGGGAGAGGGAGCCTGACAGCCTAGGGACTCCGAGCTCAGGTCCTCCAGCTTTAACCTCCCGTGTCATCGCGGCGGGGACATCACCCAGACGTGCGCCAGGCTGGCGTCCGCCTTCCCCGACGAAGTCCTGGACAGGACGCTGCCCACTTCCATCGGCAAAGGATGAGAGAGGCTCGCAGGGAAGCCACACGTGAGGACCTAGGGTGGCCGGGAGGAGGGCAATTCCGGGAGTGTCGGTGGTGACAAGCACCCGCACTGATGGCAACACCTGTGACGTAGATGAGGAAGCTGACTACGCTCGAGGGTCAGATGACCTCAGGGGACACCTGGAGATGCGTCTTAAAATAGTTTCTAAATGAGGCCAAGTGAAAGCTTCATGTGGTCACAGTCACCCTTGAGAGCGTGTGATGCCGTAACGGGGAGCGAGAAGAGAACCCTGCTCCTCCCGCGGATGTCAGCCGCCGTGGGCACGAGCTGGTCTACCGGCTGTGCCTTTGCGCCCTCCAGCCTCACTCAGATGCCCGCTGACCACCGGCCCCACACACTCAGGGGCCGCGCATCCCACCAGCACCCCGGTTTTGCCGCGGGAACTCATAGCAGCGCGTGAGGACTGCCTCTCGCCAGCCCGCCTGGGCGTCCTTCCTGTTTCCATCTTCTGGAGACAGTGCACCCGGCCACTGCTGCTGCTTGGTTCTGCCTCGGGAGTGCCCGCGGGACCCTCACCCCACACCACTGCCTCCCCTTTCACCCCATCAGTGGCAGGAAAACCTCAAAATCACTCCGCATTCTTCCTCTGAGTTTGCTTCTGAGGCATTGATTTGTTCAGGCTTCACGGCCTGTGTCCCCTCTGGATAAATGCTCACTGATCCCGGCCCGGTTACACGGTGCCCTCCCTCCCACCCGCCCCCAAGTGCCTCGTTTCCCTGCTTTTATCAAGTGCAGGTCAGTTACACACACTTATGGCGGAGCTCCACAGCGTCTGCAGGGAGAGGGCGGGAAGGCCTCCCTTACACGTGTCCAGAATTTAATGACATTGAACTTGTGCTTTGATGTCTAGCCGGTCCTCCCCAGGTGAGTGCGAGCCGGGAGTAGGGGATGAGGTCAGGGGTCTTGAAACGAGTAAGGTGTCCTGGATCATCGATCTCGGGGCGAGTGTCACGGTGACCCTCCCCGTCACCCCTGGGCTGAAAGTTGGCAACCTGTCGTCAGGTCCTTGCAGTCCTTGATACAGTCCCTGCATCACTGAGGCCCCCCCACTGTCCCTCCATCACTGAGGGTCCCCCACTGTCCCTCCATCACTGAGGCCCCCCCACTGTCCCTGCTTCACTGAGGGTCCCCCACTGTCCCTCCATCACTGAGGGTCCCCCACTGTCTTCCATCACTGAGGCCCCCCCACTGTCCCTGCATCACTGAGGGTCCCCCACTGTCCTCCATCACTGAGCCCCCCCCCACTGTCCCTGCATCACTGAGGCCCCCCACCACTGTCCCTCCATCACTGAGGGTCCCTGTAAACGCAGCACCGTCTGTGCAGGTGCGTCTGGGTTGTTCGCAGTTTGACGATGGCAAACTAAGCTGCTGCTGCGTGTGTCCAGGCCTTCGTGGGACCACAAGCTTCCACTTCATTCAGGAAAATACCCAGGAAAGCAGTTATTCACCCCTTTTTAACTGGCTTCCCTGCTGTCCCAGCCTCGCATGCCCACTTCCTCACTGTGCTTCCTGGGACCCCCAAGTCCCTTTGAGGACAGTGACAGAGGTTTAGGTGGGATCGGGGGAGGGGGGCGCCTGCAGGAGGCCGGGCTCGCCTGGGGCAGGAGGGACAGGCTGCCAGCGTCTGGTCCGGGGCCTGGGACCTGGCTGTTCTTCCTCACCTCCTCCCCCGTCTGCAGCTGGACCTGGTAAATACAGGGATGGACCCCGAACCCCCGGAGTGGAGGACACCGAGGACAAGGCCTGGGAGGATCCTCAGCTGGAGGGGCCACCCGCCAACCTGGAAGCCCTCTGGACTCTCAGTGAATGAGCACCAACCCTGTGCCTGAGCCTCAGGGCACGGGGTCCTCCTGCCTCAGCAGCCGGCAGCCCCCGACTGAGCCTGACCTGGGCTACCTGCCGGGCTGCTCGCAGGCAGAGGGCCACCGGGAGCGGGTCCGTGGGACAAAGCCCCGGCGTCGAGGAGAGGAGAGAGGGCTGCGTTCCTCTGACCCCATCAAGCCCAGGACGAGCACAGCGGAGAAGCAGCCAGCCTTTACCCCAGGCCCCGCCCAGAACACGGAGGAGGGGGTCGACATCCCAGCTGGAAGCCCAGCCTCTGGGAACAAAGGTCTGACCACGCACGGCCCGCAGTCATCTAACACGAGCGGGACGAGCTGCAGGGACACAGAGGTCAGCGTCGCCCTAATTAGGAGGCCGGAACAGCGGGCCCGGCGACAGTAATTACGGGGACACGGGCATAGCAGCTGGACTGCGTCAGGTGCGCCCCCCGCCCCCAGGTCTGCCCGGGCCTCGTCCGCAGCTGCTCTCACACCCCGCCTGGCTCCCGCATGGGCCTGTGCGCTGGTGAGGCAGGAAGACTCGGCCCCTTTGGAAGGAGACACTGCAGGGGCCGCTCTGCTGAGGCTTCCAGGGAGATCCGCCGCTGTGTCTAACTGTGAAACGCGCTCCAGCTTGTGAGCAAAGCCGGGCTGCTGCCGTGAGTGGACACAGTGTAATCCCCGCCTTCCCGGCCTCCCCGCTGCCGGGCTGGTGCGGGGACGGGGGGCAGCACCCTGCTATGGCCACTTCCCAACACGGCACGAGACAGGAGCCACTGCAACCCCAGCAGCCCAGGAGCCCAGCTCAGCCTCTCACTTGCTCTGTGACCTGAGGCAAGTAACTCACCCTCTCTGAGCCTCTCCCCTCACCTGAAAAGTGGGGATGATTGCCTGCACTAATTTCACACGCTGCTGGGACGCTGGGTGGGCCCACCCGAGCCCAGCGCTGGATGCTGCAGACCTGCCCAGTATCATCAGCATCCTCACCAGACACAAGGCCTGGATGGTCCTAACTAGGCTTGGGTGAGTCACTGGTCCTCTGTGAACCTCTGTCTCCTTTTCTGCTCAGTGGTGGAAGAGCCTCTGCCCTGTTGACCCTGGTGCTGCTGCTGGGAGGGCACAGAGGAAACAATGCACGACAGCCTGCCATCACGGGCTCCTACCAGGAGCACCGCGGATCCTCGGATGCAGCAGAAGGAAGAGGTGCTGGGCCTGGCGCTCGGCTCAGAGCCGCCTGAGCGCCTTGTGTAGGACTCGGAGGGCCCTTCACGCGCCAGAGCCCCGTGGCCACGGCAACCCTTACCGGGAGCTTCATTCGAGGATGACGACAGAGCACCGATACTAATTAATCAGAGCCCAGACACCCGGGTCCGGGCAGGGGCGTGGCTCACACGTGCCCCTTTCCAGCCACGTGGGCTCCGCGCGGGGCCAGGCTGCTGGGCTGGAGGCTGGCCCTGCCGGCTGAGTCCTGGCTCTGCTGCCTGGCCTCCCGAGCACTGGGATTAACACACACCCCCAGCTCCCTCCCTCCTTCCCACCAGCACCCTTCCACTCACCTCAGCCCCTGCCCAACTCTCTAAACTGTCATGGCGAGGTCACGCTGGTGTCACCCCCCTCTTCTCCATCATGAACAAGAGTCACATTCTGTTTGCACCAAAATTGTGCATCCCTCCCCCAAAGCATCCCACAGACTGCAGTGAGCTCGGGTGAGTGGGGCCTGCGGGGAGCTCGGGGGCTCTGGGGGAACTTGGAGGAGGTGGGCCTGAGTGTCTGCAGTGGGGTCACCCGGACCCCAGTCTCCTCCAGGTAAGTGGCCCCACGGCTCCAGCAGGGTCTGCCAGGAACGGGGCAGGTGGGTGCCCCCATGCGAGTAGCAGTGCCCAGGTGATGGGCCCCCACCCCCGGGAAGGGCACGGCCCAGCCCTTCCTCCGTGCCCCGGCTACAGCTTCTCCTCACAACGGTCCGTCGTTCTTGGGGTCCAAGCCTCATGAGCCTCCTTCCTGCACACTGGGGTAACAAACCTGCCGCCCCACGGAGAACATGGGTGAGTGCACCCTGCGGACGTGACCAGAGCCAGCGGCCGGGAGCTCAGACCGCTTCCCATCCGTCACCCACACTCCTGATCCCACTTTCCTTTCCCTGGGGGCAAGCAGGGGACGAGCCCATCACGTCCAGCCCCCGTCAGAACTGTGGTCCTGTGCCCTCTGCCCAGCAAGGCCTGCGAGGGGGTCTGGCCTCCGCTGTGGACCAGACGGCGCTTCATGCCTGGAGGACTCAGCCAAGGCAGGTCCTGGGTCAGCCAACCTCACGTTCGCCTTGGAGCACTGGGTGCTCGGGGCAGATGCTGGAACCCTGCTTGCAGGAAGTCATGGAGGGCTTCCTGAAGGAAGGGGAAATGGAGGAGAGGAATCCTGGGGTGTTAGTCTGAGCAGCAACAGCCTGCCCCCGTTTAGCAGCCTGGCTCAGGGCACGCCACTGAACCCCAGCTCAGGGAGCTGCATCTGAGGCGGGACAGGGGTTTGCAGTCACAGGAGGCCCGCCACCCCCGAGTTTTGTCTGAGAAATGACTGGCTTCTTGGACGCAGGGAGACCAGGTGGCCTCAGCCTTTGCCACCTAACAGGGCTGCTAGAGGCCCTGGCCTGTCCTCCCTGGCAGAAAGGCCTCAGACTTGTTGTTGGGAGGAGGCCCTATGGCTACGGGACAGGGTGGAAAAAATCCCTGCCCCTTGCCTGGGTCCAGCTGCACAATGGAGGCTGCACTGTCCCACCTTCTTCAGTCTTCTGCCACTGGTGGGGCTCTGGGTCAGAAGGACCTAATGGCCCACCAGCAACACAGTGCCTTCCATCATCAAATCCACCTCCTCCCCTGCCTGGAGCCTGCAGCCGTCCCCTCCACCTGGGGTATCGTCAGGCCCGAGAGGGCCAAGGACCCTCCAGGACCCCCTGCATCCTCCCTGGGACCGTCTCCCCAGCCCCAGCCTGCTCAGTCCCAGCCCGCTCTCCAGTCCACCGACACTGTCCCTGAGCGTCCAGCCTGCATGACCACTGAGGTCACCTGGACAGAAGCCTGGATGATGAACTGGTGACACTGAGCCGCGTCCGTCCCCCACACCCTTCACACGGTGCTGTGCTGACGTCCGAGGCTAAGCCGCCTCTCTCTCCTGGGGCTTGGCCTCCACGTGGGGGAGACCACGTGGAGAGGGCACTGGGCCCGGCTAGCCAGGCTTGTCCGGCAGAGCCCCGCACGTCCTGTGCTCATCCAGATCCCTGACCCACACGCGAGGTCAATAAACACCGCTGTTTAAAGCTGCTGAGGCTTCGGCTGGTCTGTTGTGAAGCCATAGCAACCGAAACAATGTGTGTGTCTCCAAGGATGTCTTTCCTCCGGCTCAAGGCCTGCGGGGGCACACTGCGTGAGGATGCGGGGCCGGGACACGGCGCTCATCCTCCAGGCTCTGCTGGTCCCCCTTGTGTCACATCTCTTGGCCCAAATGTAACTGGAGCTGTATTCAGGTGGCTTCAGAGTCCCCAGCGTCAACAGCAGCAAATGTGCAAAACTGAACAAGAGGCAGGACAGAACGTTCCCATCGTAGCAGGTGACAGGGCACAGACGCACTGTCCCCTGATCTCTGCCAGGTGGGTGTGACTCCTAGGGGGACACAGATGCCAGCCTGGGACCCAGCACCTCCCACTGGCCCCGCATAAGACCCTCTGGGTTTGGGGGGTGAGATCACCAAGCAGCAGGTGCGAGTGAGAAATTAGATGCAGGTCTCCCATCAGGGATCGATCAGACAACCGCAAACACATCACAGAGCATTCGTCCTGGAGGTGTCCGAGCCCAGACACCTCTGGGAAGCCGACTGAGACGCGCAGCTAAGGAAACGCAAAGCTGCAAAAGTCCTGCCACTTTAGAGGACGTGTGCACACATAAGCCGCTGAGGCGAGAGCAGCTGCAGAGAAGCAGGTACCAAACCGCTAATGTGATCCTCTCTGGGCAAAATTAGAGACGTTCTTCTCGTAATTTAGGAACTTCCTTCCTAAGCGGGGAAGTCTTTCTTTCTAAAAGCCTTTAAAATCTTCTCAAAATCCCAGCTTCCCAAATACATATAAAGAATAATACATGTAATATGTTGACATGTATTGTAACATAGTATGTATGGTTCATATATATGGGAAGCTGGGACTATATATTACTTTATATGTGAATATACATTGTATGTTAATGTTACACTATTATACATTATATATATTTGGGAAGCTGAGATTTTGAAAAAATATTAAAACGCTTTTAGAAAGAAATACTTCCTTGTTTCAGTCACTTTTCCAACCCAGAGTTTTGGGAGGAGCAGAATGTGTATTGTCCGGCTCCTGGAGTTTGTCCTGCCGGAGGCGGGTCAGGCTGGACAGGGCACTCAGGAGCCTGGACGCCCGGCCAGATCAGGGACGTGACCCTGTGGCACCTACATCGGCACCAGGGGAAGGGAGGGGAGGGGAGGGCAGCGCTGCGGCACAGGAGCGAACTGGGGTTGGTCCCCACTTCGGTCCCTGTAGAGCAGAGCCTGAGACCACAGCGCGAAACACACCTGCAGGGAGCAGCAGGGAGGCAGGAAGCTGAGCACCTGACCAGGGGCTGGGGGCTCAGGTCCTCGGGGCTTCGTCTGGCCACGTGGCTTTCCGCCCCAGACGCAGCAACCCTCACGTGCCTGGGTCACACCATCTGGGTCCCGGGAAGTACCTGCACCCCCGCCGGGCACCCAGACGCGGGGACCCCGCCGCCAGGTGGCGACGGAGCTCCAGGGAGAGATGCCGGCCGCGATCCTCCCGGGCCAGCGGTCCACAGAGCGCAGGGCCCGTGCCCTGGGCTCCGCGCGCACCGGACCGGCCTGGGCCTGGGCGTGATTCAGCCTCCGCCTCCGACCGCCCACCTGCCCGCGGCCGATGTCAGCGGGGAGGGGAGGGGGTGCCCTGGGCGCGGGCACCCGCGGGAGGCGCGCAGGTCAGGGGAGCCCTGCTCTCGTGCTGGCTGAGGCGCTCCCCGCTGCGTCGTCAGCAGTTCGGGGAGCTGGCTGTTGGACTGGCTAGGAGTCTGCGGCAGTCAGTGTCTACACCACAGAAATCAGGAGACACTGCAAAACGGGGGGGGGGGGGGCGTTGTGGGTCCCCTCCGCTCCCCGCGGCTGGTTTACAGCACACCGCCGCTTGGACCCGCCAGAGGTCCGCACTCCTCAAATGAAATCAGGAGGGCGGTCCTGACATCACCGCAAGACGCTGTCCTGCGGCTGCAGTCTCAGGTCCACTCGGCCCCGGGCGTAGGGTCCGCGGGGCAAGGCCTGGCCTCTCGGTTCTGACCGGCGATGCGGGTCAGTTCCGTGCCCGGACTTCAAGGAGCCGCTGGGCCAGGTTTTCGGGTGCTTGGAGTCCAGCGGCCCGGAGGCCATGGAACCCTCACGAGGGCGCCCTCCTCAAGGCCCCTCCCCCTCCCCAAGGTCCAGCCCCACCCCCACCCCACCCCTCCATCCCCCCACCCCCTCCATCCCGCCTCCGGAAAGTCCTCCCCCCCAGGCCCCGCCTCCCCCCCCAAGGACCGCCAGGTGTCACTTCCCGTCAACACAGCAGCTCTGCTCTGCATCAACAGTGAACAAAGATCCCTTGTCTGACGTTTTTCCGAGGATGGTCACTCGGCCTGGAAACCCGCGCCTGCACCGGGGACTGAAGGCTGGCTGCTGCGCGTGCGGCGCAGCGAGCGGGTGAACCTCTCCCCTCAAAGGCCTTCGGGCGCCGGAACCTCAACATAGCTCCGCGCGGGCAGGTGGCCCCCACCTCCACCTGGCCCGGTGCTCGTGCGCCTCGGCCGCGCGGGTGCGGCCGGAAGCCTGGGGGGGGCGGGGCGGGGCCTGAGGTCTGGGGCTTCTGAGAAACGAGTCGCCCCCGGCCCGCCGCTGCTGCCGGCGTGGGGCCGCTGCGCGTCCTGAGGCCCTTCGCCCACTGTGCCGCCCGGAGCCCCCGGAAGCGGTCGGAGCCCCGGCCGCATGACCGCCGGCGGGATGCTCTCTAGCATTTCCTGCTCGGGCTCCCCTTCCCCCGGGCGCCGCCCCGCTTGGCCCGCCCCCTTCACCGTCACCGCGCCTCGGCTATCGCTGCGTGAGACCCTTCAAAACTCAGGGGCTGAAGCCACAGTGAAGGACTTGAGCGGGGGCTCGGCTGGGCAGGGCGCCCTCCAGGGCAGCTGCCCGGGGCCAGGGGCCTCCGCCCCAGGAGGGAGGACCCGGCTGGGAGCTGCTGGCACCAAGCTCTCCCCGCGTGACCTGCCCCTAGGCCAGCTCCAGCTTCCTGGGCAGCGTGGTGGCCTCAGGCCACCGGGCCCCCACGTGGCAGCTGGCTTCCACGAGGCAGCGTTCCAGGAAGACGAACCCCAGCGTGCAGGCGCTGCGCTCACACTTGCTGATAACCCTCCCTGAACAGTCGCATGGCCGAGCCCGGGTCAGCCGGGAGCGGCGTCACCAGGCAGGGTGGGCACGGGTGGGGGCCGGCCTCTGACCCTGGCGCCCTCACTCCTCGGTCTCAAGACCAGCTCCCCTGGGAAGCAGCTCACCCAGGAGCTCACTTAGGGAGGCTTGGACCTTAGCAGTTACCACCCAGAACTGCATTCGGCTTCACTCGAATGTTTTAAACAGTTCATTAAAAGTTCAGGAGCTTTCACTGCCATGCAAGATTTGCTTGCGTAAGTCATTATCCTGAAAATTAATCAATTCCTTCAGTCAGATTTTTAATGGAGGACGCATTTAATTCTTTGTATAGTATGACAAATTTTTGCTAAAGACTGACAGCTGTGGGCATTAACCACCATTCTCATTTCAGAAACCACCCTGCCAACCCAGTTTTACTATTTTGTGGTAAAGGGATGGGTTAGAATCACCACTGGAAAAAAGAGAACTTTGGGCCACAAGCCCGGAGTGTCGCTGCCAACAGCATCTGACCAGCAGGACGCACAGGTCATCGCAGCAGTCAGGACACGTGTCTTGACTGACATCTCAAGCTCTCCCTGTGTCCAGGGCTGTTAATAAGCATGGGAAGTCTCTTTGGCATTTTCCATGAAACTCTTTTTTTTCCCCCTTTTTTTTCATTAGAAAATGACAAAAGCGTGGTAAAAAAAAAAATCAGCCAGATGGTTGTGTGGTGAAAAATTAGCGTCTTCCCACCTGCTGCATGGCCCCTGCACCAACGCTCGGTTCTCCAGAGTCGGGCCCCGGCGGTTTTTCTTGGTGGGAAGCTTTTTTATGACCAGGTCAACCTCTCGTCATAAATGTATTCAGACCTGTTCCCTGCGGAGTCGGTCTAGGCATCCGCGCCCACTGCACGAGGGCTGCCTGCCGTGCTGCCCCGCAGCTCCCCACGGCCGCCCACGGCCCTTCTCACTCTGTGTGGCCCCTGATGTTGTCCCCTGTTCAGGCCTGATTTTGTCATTTGAGTCTCTCCTCCCTTTGGGATCAGTCTGCCAGTTTTGTCCATCTTTTCGAAGAACACTCTCTGGTTTCTCTGTCCTCTGCCTCGCGCATTTCCACTGTCTTTGTTGCTTGCTTCCTGCCGCTGCTAGGAGGTCAGGGCTTGGCTTGGCCTGGTCATTAACGTGGGTGATGAAGGTACTGACTTCAGACACTTCCTCCAAGGGTTTGAAATTGCTTCATTCCCGCGACCAAAGGTCTCGGTCTTGAAACGTTCTTCCTGACTGCGTTTTCATTTTAATGATTGTTGACAGTTTTGAGCAATTCAAGCTAATGGAGCAGAAATTTTGATACCGTATTAGACATAAACAGTGAGCTTGTGCTGGGAGGGCCTCTGTGAGGGGACCAGCTCCGTGGCTGTTTCTCTGCTTCCAGGGGAGCTGCCCCAACTGCCCCAATCCAGGGGGGCCGGGAGGGGCAGCAGGCAGGCCCCCCTCCCGTGTTTCACGTCCGTGCGAATCCTCTGTGCTGGGGGCCTGCGACTGTCTGTTCAGCTGGGGTCTCGCTGTGAGCGGGTGGAGCTCATCGCTGGCTTTAGGGCAGATCCGGCACCCCTTTGGTTCTCGGTGTTCTGTGTTGCACCTGTAAGCACCAGGGAGCTGTGCCCATGTCTGAGAGAGACCGAGGCCTTCCCACCCAGCGTCACCAGGTCTGGGCCACCTCTGAGTGACCACAGTTACACCTCCCTTTGACTTTGCTGAAAGCCAAAACCGGGAAACTCCTGCCTTCGGGAGGAATTTGTCACCCAGACATTAAAATCATCCTTATGCCGTCTCCGGAAAGCCTGCACAGAGGCCCCATGACAAGTTTCCTGGGGACCATCGGGCCTGCCCTGCTTGATTCAATGCCTCAGAGAGAGAGTTAGACCTATTTTATCATAGGTTTAAATCCATCTTTGTTACGACCTTGAGACTGAGGCTTAGCCAACCCAAGTGATGCGGCCGCCACCCACATGTGCTTAGAAAGCCAGGCATTGCGGCCTCAAGCAGCTCAAGGAACTGCCGGACAGGACGTCCTCCAGGGTGCCATCCTAGGACGCTTCTCAACTCAGACTAACGTGTGAACGTGTGTTTTAGGAAACACTATGAAAACCACTGAGAAATAAATTGTGAACAGTATTAGAAAGACTGTTAAAAGCAATCAAAGTTAAAATGATAATATCTAACAAAGAATTGGTATCCAAACTATAGAGAGAACCAAAACTCAACAAAGACAGCCCGATTCAGAAATGGCCATTTCTCCAAAGATACACTAATGGCCCATAAGCGCATGAAACAACGCCCAACACCACTGGCCATGAGGTGTCACCTCACATCCTGAGAATGGCTACAACCAAAGAAACAGAACCAGCACTGCGGGCACGCGGAGGAACTGCAATCCGTGTGCACGCTGGCTGGGATGTGGAACCTACAGCTGCAGGAAAACAGGAGAGGGTTTCCTCAAAAAATTAAAAACAGAAGTGTCCTACAATCCAGCAATCCTGCCCCAAAGCCCTGAAGTCTCCTAGAGTCCCTGCAGATACACCGTGTCCCCAAGCGCGTCCCTCACACGAGCTGGAGCTTGGAGGCAGCCCACGTGTCCACGGACGGGCGAGCGGACACGCAACACGTGGTCTGTACCGATGGTGACTATTACTCAGCCTTGAAAAGAAGGAAAGTCTGCAACGCACTTCCAGGCCTGTGACTCGTGGGGACGTTCTGCCGAGTGAAATCAGTCACAGAAGGACCTTCACCCCAATGAGGTCCCCAAAGTCGCCAGAACCCCAGCCGCGGAAGGTCAGATGGCAGTGGCCAGGGGCGGGGTGGGGGCCCCTGTGCAGTGGGTGCCGAGCTCAGCTTTGCAAGATGAGAAGAGCTCCGGAGGCAGGCGGGGGTGATGGCTGTACGACAGGGAAGTGCTGGGCGCCACTGCACTTAAAAGGGTGAAGACGGAAAATTCTACCTTGTGCACATTTTACCACAATAAAAACATGCATATTTTAGGGATAATTTATAATACGTTGAAAGAATATTTTAAACCAATGTAAAAACTAATACAACTAATTCATGCTTATTTTATAGCAGGTTGTGAAGACAAGACAAATCTAAAGGCTGTTTCTCCTACTGAATCTGTCATGTGCAATGTCATAATGTCCTATGTAGGAAAAATTATTATTTATGAAATAAAATGAGTGATAAAAGCCTTCAGAATAATTCAGAAGCCATCTGTCAAAATCATAAATAGCCTTACCCACTTTATGGGACATAATGGCCCAAGTTTTATTTTATATTTAATAAAAACAGAAGGTGAAGTGTTAGAAATCTAAGGGGCTGGTGGTTGCTTAAAACTGTATTTTTTGTTAGAATAAGAAGTAGTAAATTGAGTAAATATTGTTTTGATACAGATGAGGATTGACTATAATTTGAATAAATATTTCACTCCGGGGCCTCCCAGCAAAGGGGAGATGAGGGTCAGTGGGCACTGGTGGGAGTGGGGCAGGGGCCCTGCGTGTGTCCTGATGGAACACGAGTGTGAGGACACTGAGGGTGGGGAAGTCTCTCCCTGTGCCTGTGTGGCCCTGGCTGAGACTCCCACCTGCTGCTTATCCCCAGACCAGCGCTGCGTCCAGCTCCCTCTGGCCCACCACGCTCCCCAACTCTCAGCCAAGGCCAGCCAGCATCCCAAGTCATCGCTGTGCGTCAGCAAGTCCCCATGTGCTGAGCGGCCAGGACTGCCCCCCACCCCGCCATGGGCTGGTCTGAGCTTGGGACCGGGCCACCTCAGCTCTGGGGAAGAGAGGTGGGCACCCCCCGCCTGGCAGGATAAGCTCCAGCCCACAGACAGGCCTCGAGTCCCTGGGGAGGCTAGGCGAACACCCCCGCCTCCCGAAAGCCGCTCAGCGCCCAGGACTCCTCCGTCTTGCCACCACGCAGCCCCACACTCGTCAAACTGCCGTCTTCTGGTTAATCACTCACAAACTTTAATATCCACTGGTATTTGCTATCCGTTAATTGAATAATTAGGTATAATTAGTAACTCATGCATTCGCATCATTGTGACATTATAGGTGTCAGGAGGATGTAAGTTAATTAGAGGTTAATGTTTTTGGCTCTAAATCAGATGCTTAAGTTGTGTGTTGGGCTCTTGCCAGCTGGGGAAGCATGAACTGTGCCCCTTTGATTAATTGTGCAGTGTTTCTGGGGTCTGGGAAAGCAGACTCAAAATCTACTGATGTCTGGGGATTTGGTGGTTTAAGAGAAGTTCCCAGAAAACCACACTGATGTTGCGTATCAGCATTTACTGAAATCCTCCCTCACGTGGGACGTGAGCAGCCACCGCGGGGACACAAAAACGAGTCGGGTGCAGACCCCGACCCCTGCCTGCAGCCAGGGAGGTAAAATCAGCCTGCGCTCGGGTCCCTGCAGGAGGAAGAAAAGAGAGACCGTGGCCATGGCCAGGAGGCTGAGCTGCCCCAGGTCCCGGCGCCCGCCCTCAGGGGATGGCAGTTCTTTCATAAAGGTGGCCCGTTAATAAGCCACTAATTTCTTGAATGAAACTTCCAGGTCAGGAAGAGAAACTGTCAAGGCATCAGGCATGATTTCAGACTGAGAAAACACAGGCTATGGGAACTGGAAGAAGGGCCGAGGTCGCTCAGCTTGAGCAGGTTAGAACCCATTCAACTGCAAACGAGGGAGCCCCAGTCTGGGCTTAAACAGAAAGGAAAAAAGGTGCTACTGGTGCAGCTCTGAAAACCCCAGGGGTGGACATCAGGCATGGCTGCCTCCAGGAACTCCGTGTCCCCAGGAAGCTCTTTCTGTCTTTTCCATTTCTGGATGGGAAGGGTTACAGTTCCGTCCGTGTTGGCACTTTCTCAGCCAGGCTCGCCCCATGCACGGCAGACTGACCGGCTTTAACTTGCTGCCCCTTTGTCTGCTCCAGGCACAGAAGTCACAGGGATGCAGGAACAGCCGACACGTTCTCAGCGTTCACTGTGTGCCAGGCAGCAACCTAGATGCTCCGTGGGGACTGACTCCATTGACTGTCTACAGCCCGGAGCGGGAGATTCGTAATCACCACCCCATTAACAGGGGAAAACTGCCGAGATAATTCAGCCGCGGAGAGACGCAGCCAAAGAGAAGGCCTCCTTCGGGGCAGATCCAGCCGAAGTCCCAGGACCCATCGCTGGCCGAGGCTGAGAGCCGGGGAGGGGACGATTCTAAAGGAAACGTCCGGGCACCGACACCAGACAGGAGAGAGGGCAAGCTGGGCCCACGAGGGAGGGACCCTGCAGTTGGGGACTGTGACATAAACAAAGTGAAACTCCAGGTGGTGGGGAAGGTCTCAGAGAAGGGGGGGCAGCAGAGTGAAGACCCAAGTTACCAACATTAGAGCCCTGCGTCTGAGCCCTGGAGAAGCCCGCCCCCATCCGCAAGGGCCTGGGGGGCTGGGCGGTGCTGTCCGGCCTCTGAACACTGCTGGGGGAAGGGGGTGGGGGCGCCTTCAGCAGCTGGTGAGCCCTGAAGGAGAGTCATCCATGAGTCAGCCTCTCGCTGGGCTCTCTAAACCTCAGACACGGACTGTGAAGCAAACACAGGCACCGCCTCTCCGGACTGAGCCTGTGGTCGTCTGTGTCTGGGCCCAGCTTCAGAGAAGGCTGCCGCCCTTGCCCGTTTCCGTGCAGACTCTGGCCTACCCGCCAGGACTCTGGGGCCGGGGGCATGGGTGGGCCTGGGCGGGGAGGTCTTTAAACCCGGGGGTGTCCGTCTCCCACGGAACTTCCCCATGGAAGCTGGCCTGCCAGGCTAAGAGCCAGGGCGGGCCCACGGCAGGAACAAAGGAGCAGGGGACTCCAGCAGGTCTGCAGTGAGCACCCCAGGTGGATGGCACTCACTGTTTAGAACTGCTGATTAACCATCCGATTAGGAACGATGGCCTGAACAGCCAGCTCACCTCTGCCCCCTCCCCACGTTCCAATAAATGACACAAAGAGAATGAAAAAGATATAAGGTCACCACTAATAGAAGAAACGTGGGTTTAGTCTCTGGAGAAACGACTGAAGAAAAGGACATGCAGGTTCGGGGGCTGGGCACCCTCCCCGCACCCCCAAGTAAGTAGTAACTTTGAAGCATTTACACCGAGCCATGTGGAAGCCCACACGTGTCATGATTCCAGGGCAAAGAAGGGCGCTAAGAGCTTCAGAGAGGAAAAAGGAACGAGGTCCACACGGAAGGCCGCCTCCCAGCACCGTCAGAGCCTCCGCAGACCGCGGAGGGAGACCGCATCTAACCTGGATTCCAGCTCTCGGAAGCTGCAGTGATCAGAGAAGCGTCAGAGCACGTGTGCCCTGCAAAGGCGCAGAGCGCCCGCGTCCGGGGCCACCTTTCCAGGAAAGTTAGTGGAGCACAACCTCCAGGGAAATGAGGGCGAAAACCAAGAAAGGGACCAACAAAGGGACGGGTGGAAACATGGGGGTGGAAGAGGGGAGGGGACCCCGGGCCTGAGCGCTCACCTGCAGAAGCAAACACAGGTTATGGGTCCAGAGGTGCCCCCTCTGCCTGAGCCCCAGGCCGCTGGACAGCCAAGCTCAGCCCTGCCATCCGGTCACATCTTGTCACCGCCCCCTTCAGCTGCTCCCCAAACTGACTGCCTTCCAGCCTCGTCCACTCCTCCCTGTACTGGAGGACCCTTGTGTCCAGCCCCGGAGGCACCGGCAGACCTCACGGTTAGGGTGTCCCCTGTGGCAGCCGTCCTCCATGGCAACAGCCCCTCACCTTCCCCCCTGGAAATGAGCATTTCAAATAAAGCCTCGCCTTTCCAACGTCAGGAGTTTGGCATCACTTGTCTTTGGCGGAAGCTCAAAGGCAGGCGGGGCGGTAAGAACGCTTTTCAGTGGAAGAGAGGGAAGGTGTCAGGTCTGGTTGGACTGGAGGTGGTCGGCCCGGGGCAGCGGGAGGAGTGGGCATCCCTGTGGTTGGTCCGGGTAATGTTTGTCTTTCTCAGGCTGGTCCCTAGCTGGACACAGAGACAGTTATGACAGTTCTGAGCGTCCTGGCCGAGTCCTGCAGAGGCCGTGGGTGGCGTCCGGGTGGCCACCACAGAGCGTGGGTCAGAGCTCTTCGGTCATGGACGGTCTGGCCGTTGTCCATCGGAGCCCTACCCCATCCCCACAGCCGCCGCGCTCCCGACGAGTCCTGTGCCCTCGGCTGATTCAACAAGGAATCCCGCCTGAGTCCGCGGTGCCAGAGTCTGCCTGAGCCGGGTGGGCCCCCGAGCGGATGTGTGTGTGAGTCTGTGAGTGAGTGTGGGTGGGCGGTGTATCTGTGCGTGTGTGTGTGCATGTGTGTGGGTGTGTGTGCACGCACTTCTGTCCCCCAAACCCACGCTCAGCCCCGTGCAGGGCAAACACCAAACAAGGCTCCGTGCACAGAAGTTGAAGGACAGCAAGGACCCTCCCCGGCCCCCGTGCAGGGATGCCAGGCCCACGCTGACCACGCCGACCCCACCAGCCCCGGCCCCGCCTCGTCCTCCAACCACGGCCTCTACTCTTGGTACTTCCTTCCGTCCTGTGCACTGAAGCCCCGCCGGTGTCCTTATAAAGCCATGGGCAAACAGCCCTCACCTGGCCCCCAGACCACAGGGTCCCGGGAGGGGAGATGAACCCCACTCCCCAGCTGCCTCGGCCACATCAGGGCCTCGGTCCCTCCTGGGCCGTGAGCCCTGGGGGCAGCGTACCCCCCGCCCCGCACCCTCCCGGGTGCCCAGCGGCTGCTAGGCTGGCGTTTGGTGCCGGGTCTCACACGGCTCCTCCAAGACACAGGAAGGAAGCCAGCCTCGGGCGTGGGGGTGGAGGTCCCCTCCCCCTCCCCCTCCCCCTCCCCTCCTCTTCCCCCTCCCCCCCTCCACGGTGGTCCCTGAGGCCCCTCTGAAGGCTTGGGCCCACCGCGGTCAGTGGGCAGGCCCCGGCACTTGCTCCCTGACCCCCGATTCCCTCACTTCCTGGGGGCGCAGCCCCCAGTAAAAGGTGAGCACAGGCTCTGAGTCTCTGGGGGCCCAGTCCAGGATGCCCACCCACTGCGCCCGAGGACGAATAAACTCTCACCGGTGGTCACCACGCTTTCCCGCCAGGAGCTGGGCCATGACTGCCCAGGAAACTGTCCCTAAACAGAGGGCAGGGCTCACCGTGCAAGTTGCTCCTGTGGGAACAGCCCACCAGCCGCCCCACCCAGCCTTCTAGGACCCGAGGTCTCCCCCCAGGAACTCTGGCCTGGATACACTCAGGGCCCAGCAAAGAGGCTGCCCAAACCCCTGGGAAGAGGGGATAGGTTCAAAAAGGATTTGATGAAATGGAACTGAAATCAGTCATTTGAACATTAAATCACAAAATTGCAAAGAACTCTGAGTTATTTTTATACCACACCCCGGGAGCTGAATATTTTGACAAATTAATCAGTTCTCCAAAATGGCATGTACATCTAAATTTCGGTTGCTTTGGATGAGCTGCTGTCCCGGTTGCTAGAATTCACCTCCGCCAGGCCAGGCGAGGTGAGGAGCCCCCTGCGACTGGGGGCCCACCTCCCGGCTTGCTGGGGCAGCCCCACCCACCTGAATGGGAAACCCGCCCATTCCCTGGAGAAGTTTCTTGAAGACCTGCTTGTTCATGCCTTGGGGATGACTGCTTTCCCGAGGCTGGCGGAGGGGGCGGCCGGCCACCGCCGGGAGGGCCTCTGCCAGTTTCTGCGGCGGCACACGTGGCCGGGGAGATGGAGGTCGCCCGCCAGCTCCACAGTGTCCTCCTGGCACGAGGCCACCGCCGTGGGCAGCAGCCACAGAAGGCTCTCCTGGTTCCACCTGGAGGGTCACAGATCGCACCCCTCCACTGCCCCTCAAGTTCAGAATCAACAGTCACACTGATTCCCAGTTTCAAAACCCACTGAGACGCTTCAACAGCCGACCAGACACGTACGCGGACTCAATGCGGCAGGAACCAGACGTCAGAAACCAGCGCAGCCGACCCTGGAGAGGCAGCCGACCCTGGAGAGGCAGCCGACCCTGGAGAGGCAGCCTGGGTGCACAGACCCGGCTGCCCCATCCTGAGCCCTGGAACAGGCTCTTTCCCACCAGTGACCGGAGCCCCGACCCCGCAGCCCGCAGCCTGGGGCGGACGCCCACCAGGTGCTCCCCTCGGGACAGCACGTCCCTAAAATCAAGGCAGGAGGGACCGCATTCCATCCCCGATGCTGTCCAACCCCACAAAGCACCCTTTACCCCCTGGGGAGGAAGGAGCAGGGGGGCAACTCGAGGCCGGGGCGCTCCTTTCCTGGAGGGAAGCAGCCGAGTGAGCTGCGGGGGTCCCACCAAAGGTTCTTAGGGACCCTCTGCCTCACGCCCACTTAAACTGGATCGCTTGCTGTGGCCTAAGCACGACTCCCTAAGGTGTTTCCCTCCGAACCTGTGCTCACACAGCGAGGTGACCCAGTGTGCGCACTTAGCCAAGTTCCCACGTGCGGGGACGGCAAGTGAGAGCCACCCCCGCCCCGAGCAGGTGGAGACGGGGCGTGGGCTCACGAAGCCCCCGCGCCCAGTTTACGCTGATTCAAGTGTAAGTCTGATTCCGGCGATGCAATGAGGCAGAGCCTCCTCACCCTATGAGAACCGGGCGTGGTCCCAGCCCCTCCAGCACCCGCCCTGCGGGCTGGGAGGCAACCCCCCAAGGCCGCTCCCCCCACGCCGGCACCAAGGCGGTCTCCTCCCTGCACACCCTCCCTCACCAGGATGCCTGGCCGGCTTCCGCCTGGGGCCCCGGCTTCCGCACTCCCTGCTGCAGTGCCCGGCACGCCCCCCACCCCCATCTTCCCAGTGCCGCCCTGCCCGCCTCCACCCCCTCCAGCACTGTCCCCGGCTCCTTCCCCTTTATTCCTCTTCTGAGAGCTCCCAGCCCCTGGCCACCTGTACCCCTCACTTCTTTTTCCTCCTCCTCTCCCGCTGGACCGAAACTCTTAATGGACGAGGAATTTTGTCCTCTTATCCAACCACTTTCTCCCCCGCACCCAGGAAACCCCTAGCTCACAGGAGCGACCTGACAGACTGGACTTAAAGGAAGGCAGGCAGCTTAATTAGCATATTATCAAAGGCCAACTCTTCAGCCCAAACGAGGAGGTTGTAGAGTCTCATTTCGTGTAGTGTCCGATTCTCAGAGGGTCTCCAAGCGCCCCCACAGCAGCATCACCCAGCCGGGGACCGGTGGCGGTGAGGACTGTCACCCGCTCTGAGCTTCCATGGCCACCTCCTTCCCCAAGGGACTCAGGCACAGCCTCCTCCTCCGAGCTGCCTCCAGGAGCCCCAGACATTCGTGGAGCATCCTGGGGCCCCTGCGGGGAGTGGAGCGCAGGTGTCCTCACAGCAGGAGCAGGAACAGAGCCACCAGCGAGGGGGCTGCCTCCCTCTGGCACCCACGTGCCTGAGGGCACGTCACACACCTGGCGTGTTCCCACAACAAGCCTGTGCTGTGGGGACAACTGTTACCCCACTTGCTCCTCACAACCCAGGCCCCAAGAGTCTTCTTCAACATCCCAAACGCACGGAGAGCCGGCCCCGCACCCTTTGCTGGACCCCAGACCCTCCATGTCCCGCTGGGCCCCTGACTGGCCCACGGGGCCGGAGTCCACCCAGCGCTGGCCCTACCAGGGACTCTGCTCTGGGGTCGGTCCCTGCCCTGCCCCGGAAGGGCCCCTGCCTGCCAGGGGGGTAAACGCCCCCTCACCCCTCCCTGCCCAAGAGCAGGGGCGCCCACCCAGCGCTGAGCCCGACACCTGCGGGCGGCCAGGCACACGTCCTCAGGTTACGGTTTCTCCAGGTGGACAGTCTCCTCTTTAAGATGTGACAGCCCAGGGCTCCTTCCATCTCAGGAGGACAGGTGTGGGGACAGGGCGTGCCTCCCTGTGCAGCAGAACTACAGGAGCGCAGTCGGCAAGGGTTTACGGCAGACACGGGCTCCCTGGGTGCACCGTTTATGCGGGCACGTTTGCAGTGAATCACGGAGCTCGGCCACACAGGCAGGCTTCCCGCTGCCACCCCCACCCAGTGCAGACTGGGGGGGAAGGGTGGAGCCGCAGCCCAGCCTGGGGCCGGTCTCTGCCCCCTAGGCCTTGCTGCCCCACGTCCGCTCATCCTGGGGTGAAGGAGGGACGCCCTTCCTGCTCTCAGCTCTCACTGCCCCGCCTGTTCCAGCTGCAAGTACAGAACAGCAACCATCCCGAAGTTAACGACATGACACACATTTTCATCACGCCTCACGCCATTAATTTTAGGATGGCCTGCTGGTCTGTGCTAGTGACTGGACTTCAGAAAGGGCACAGCAGGGACAGTTGTCTGCCCTACAACGTCTGGGGCTCCCAAGCTGGAGGGGCAGAGAAATGCAGGTGCTGGCAGACGCGGGTCCGGCTGGCGAGAGCCGCAGAGGTCCGGGCAGGCCCCTGGCAATGTCTGCTGGGATGTGAGTCCTCGAAACCAGATCATGGACCCTGTGCATTGAGTCAACGAGAAGTGAGAAAGATGAGAGGACCGTCACAGCCACAGGTTACAGAGCAGCTGTGGGTGGTGACGTGTGTCAGCCAGGATGTGTGCTCGGACCCCAGAGAATTCCCTGGAAGGTGTCTGAAGCCCGTATGCTCAGTGGGAGGCTGGGGACAGGCTCCCTGGGGCAGGAGAGAACTAGAAAGGCAGGGCTGCAGTGCGCCGTCCCTGGGGCGGATGCAGGTAGCCGCGGGTGGCTCTCGGTCACTTCACTCGAGATGCAAATACCGTGGCAGAAACAGCCAGTGGCTTGGCCTGAACCACGTGCCACGCCTGCCCCTGGAGACAGTGTAATTCCCTAAAAGGAAACCAGGCTGCGGGCAGGTGGGGAGAGGTGCCGGCTCACGGCAGCGGGAGCGGGAGCGGCGAGCACACAGAAGGAGCACACTCCGGAGCCCAGCTCTGCTCTTCCCGTGGGGGCGTCCCCGCCGCCACCAGCGACCAGGAGCCGCCTCTGGTGAAGCAGTGCCGCCACCCCTACGCTTGCGGGCACAGATCCAAATGCCCAGCAGTGCCGGGAGGCCGGCCTCTGAAAGGAATGGAGCAGTGCCTGCAACTTTGTGCTTAAAAAGTGCAAAGCGGCCTTTGTTTACCAAGCTATCTGAAGATTGCGCGTTGTCTCCAAGCCACTAACAGGGTGAACCCTCTGCTGCCTTAAACACAGAGTTGACAAGCTGTTATTTTAGATTTTCAGTAACCACGTATATTTAGCAATTAGGGACATGAGCGCTGCCAAGTGACTTTGGGAAACTGCTGCTGATGCTCGGATCCTGCAGGGCTTGTGTTTATTCCACTGAACGGGGATCCTGAGCACGTGGCTTCAGTCCAGCCTCCGTCCCCGCATCCTCCACCTGACTACAAGCACGGGCAATACACTTCTGTTCTCCTCTAAACGCGCTCTGCCCCATGCTCATTCGAATGGTCTACACTGGCCACCGGACTCCCACGCTGCCCAGCAGGAACGATGGCCTGCCCCGTGGACACCCTGTCCACAGCCCCAGCCACTGCTGCAGGCCCTGGAGACCCTGTCTAGGGGCTTTCCTAACGTGGGGTCAGGCCAGAAGGGACCAGGCTGGACCCCCAGAACAGCCCTTCAGGCCTTGGGCCGGGACGGCTCCCAGGTGGTCCCCAGAGGGCCCGGTGGGCTGAGCCCCCGCTCGCAGCTTCCTATGGCTCCTTCCTCCCCTGCGGCAGCCCGAGATCACCTCTCAGAGAAGCCACGTCACTCAAGCCCTCGTCCCTCGCGTCTGCCTCCGTGGGAGCCCACCCAAGCCACCCACCAGCCCCCATAAACCAGCCTCTTCTTTCTGCACCGGAAGAGAAGGTCCACGTGGGGGCACCAGGCAGCTGCTGCACTGCCTGGCCTAGGAGTCACCTGCAAGGCTCTGCAGAAGCGTGACAATCACCCCCTCCCCGTCCTCCCTTTTCCCAGGCACTCATACACCTCCTGGGACAGGACAGGCGGACAACAGGGAGGCCAGACGGGGCGACAGGCCCTGTGCTGGACCACCAGTGGGGACACAGGGCTCCCCCTCCGCGGACCCCCGCTGGTACTTGGACAAAAGTCACGTGGCCTGAGGGGCGACTGCCACCGACAGGTGCCTGTCCCGAGTGGCCTGCTCAGAGCCCTGGGCTGCGCGCAGTCTGCCCTGCCCTCGGGGGTCTGAGGCCAGGGGAGTCTGAGGGCCGCTGAAAGGAAACCAGGGGAGCATTCGCTCACGGCGGAGAAAGCGGGGCCGGGGCAGGCAGCCGCCGGGTGGACCCTGAACCTCACCCCCACCCACCCGGGGGGCGATGTTGGGAGAAATCGCCGTGGTCTCCACACCACACGGCACGGATTCAAGCAACCTTTACTCACACCTGAGCCACAAAAAGAAGACGTTCAAAAGTAAGGCACACACAGGGAAAACGGTAGAAGCACCGACAGGTTCCATGAAAAGCGTCCTCTGGCCCATCAACCACCCCCCAACGTCGCCGCTCCGCCCCGCCCCGTGTTTATCCCAGCGCGTCCGCTTCTCCACTTCACACGGACCTACCCTTTATCCCCCTGAACTACGTCTTGGAAACGCCTCCTTCTCAGTCAAGAGTCCCTCTTCCACTGCATTCACCTCCCCAGGAACGGCCCGCGGCCCACACGCAGGACCGTTGCCCCAGGTGAGGGGCGGACGCTGCCCCCGCGATCACCTGGCCGACTCCCTGCAGGCAGACAGAGGCTCCTGTCCACATTGGCCTGGCTGGGGTTCCAGGGCCTCAGTTCCCCTGTCATCCCACGGGGTCCTGCCAGCCCGTGTCGGGAAGGGCCCAGCACAACTGCGGGAACGGTCAAGAGAGGGGGTCCCTGTCTTCCTCCAACCCCCA
Organism: Camelus ferus; assembly: GCF_009834535.1. Taxonomy (NCBI): domain Eukaryota; kingdom Metazoa; phylum Chordata; class Mammalia; order Artiodactyla; family Camelidae; genus Camelus; species Camelus ferus. The sequence continues at coordinate 16,215,289 of NC_045714.1, read as the reverse complement.
CTCCCAGGGACCCAGCTCATAGCGCTTCCGCCCAAGCCCACCGCAGTGACAGGGGCTGGGCGACGGGGCCACAGGTGGGGGGCCAGGGGGCTGGTCCCACACATCTGGGGACGTTCCTGGGCCAGAAAGCCCTGGCTGCTGGAGGCAGTGGAGGGAGGACTGGGATGCACCGAGTCCCTCCAAAACACCTGTGAGAGCCTGATCCGCCCATTTAACAAAGCGCAGCCTCTTCTCTGGGGAAAACTAACCCAGGACAGCCAAGCAGTGACTCACAGTCCAGGTGACAGGCACTGGCCGACGGGAGTGTCACAGCTCTTCAGACAAGGCCCAACAGTAGCTCACTCCAAAAACCCTGCAGGGGCTCAAAGAAAAGCTCGTCCACAGGTGTTCCCGGCAGCCTTACTCAGGATGGCCCCAGCGTGGAAACAACCAAACGTCCATCAAGGGATACGCGATGCCATCCACCCACATGGTGGATGCCAGGGCAGCACCCGGCCAGGGCTCCTTTGTCGGAAGCGGGTGAGGCTAGGGAAAGAGGGGAAAACGTTCCAAACCGACTCGGGAAGCCGGTGGGCCCGGCGGGAACCCACAGGTACATCTTCGGCCTGTTCTTTTAGGGATTTCATGGGAAGATCTTGGATCATAGGATCCTGGAAACTGTTGTCTCTTCCGGGCACAGGTCCCCCAGGGGGCCGAGGAGGAGAGGACATGAGACGGCTGATGGCTCGCTGGCCCCTCACTCTCTCAGGCCCCAGCTCTGCCAGCGGGACCCCCCTCTCCCGTCCCTGTGTTCTTGAGGCTCCTAGAAGGAAACAGAGAGAGCTCCATTCCATCAGCAAAACATGTCCTTGCAGAGCATGAAAGTACGTGATTGCTTTTTGGAAACACCTGACCCACCTACTGGGGCAGCAACTCAGAAAATCTCGTAAGGTGGTAATGGAGAATGTGTCAGGTGCGAACACCCACTCTAAAAACACACTCATGTCACACTTCCCATAAAGGTCGAAATTAATGTTACCTTGAAAACATTTCTCAAAGTACAACTATCTTGACTCGTGCAGTGAACCCAATTCCTATTAGGTTTACAGTCTCGGGTTTAAGGCACACACATCTCACCAGAAGGGCCTTACCAGTCACGCTGGAGGCTGAATTACAGTGGCACTCCAGGAGCGTACACCGCCTTGCTGGCTGCCTTGGTGACGCCTTCCCTCGGAAGCAAGCACACCTTGCCCAGCCCGGCCCGCGACCACGTCTCCACCCGCTCGGGTCACTCAGGCACAGACGTGTCCCCTCCCTGCTGGCGCCGTCCACCTCCGGGAGCCTCTGGCCGGGGAGCCGCCGACCAGGTGTCACTGCAGCCGCAAGGGGCGCCACGGCCCTCAGGGGGTGCGCAGCATGGACAGGGGTCCTGCTCGGGGGCCGTCTTCCAGACGCGGCCAGGAAGCCACAGGGAGAAGCATCCGCCCCGCCCAGCTTCTCCGGTGGAGCCTGGAAAGTGGGCGGCGGGTGGAAGGGGCCCAGGCAGCAGCTATGCACGCTGCACCCAGACCCTCTGTCATCACACAACCTGGACATCCTGGAGGGTGAGGCTGGGTGCTCACGGCCCAGATCAAGTGTCCACCACCTCTGCTTTTCCAGAGGCTCCGGGGAGGCCCCGACCAGGCTCCCGGAGGCAGAGCCCAGTTCCTTGTGTTGCAAGACGAGGCCCGACTCCGTGTGGCCGTCAGCCAAGGGCTGTCCTGGGCCCCGCGGGGCTCCTCACGCATCACACCCTCATCAAGTCCAGGAACGGGGCCTTGTGTGATGAGGTCAGGCCCACCAGGGTGACTTCCCACTTCCAAGGTCAGAGGACGCCTGCACGGGGGAAATCCCCTTGGCCCTGTGAGCACCGTCACCACGGGGCCAGCCCCGCCCTGTCACAGGCTGGGGGCCTGGGGGAGGTCTCGGGGCGCCTCTGGAGTCAGGCCTGGCACACCCCACCCCCGGCGAGCAGGAAACACTCACTGTGGCCGAGAGCATGTTGTCTCGGCAGCGTCCCCCGCCCTCTGCCTGCCCCGTTTCCAGGCCTTCCAGTGGCACTAATAATAATAGCAATAGCAATCGCGAAGGCCAGCCCTCTGCTCAGCCCCCGGCAGACTGGTCTCGTTCAAGACTCAAACCTCGTGGAGCAGGCTCCGTTACTAATCCCGCCCTGCAGAGGGGAAACTCAGAGAGGTTAGGCACCGTGCCCCGGGCCACACAGCGGTGCAGCGGCGGCGCAGACGCGGCTTGTGCTCTAGCTAACGGCCCCGCCACCGCTAGGCTCACCCCTCGCCCCCGTGGCACCGAGGGCCTGCACGCAGTTCCCGCGAGCGGCCGTGGCCCCACCTGTGCGCAGCCCAGTCCCGCCTCCGGGCTGCCTCCCTGGCCCCTCCTGTGGGGGCCACTAGCCCAGAAATGGAAGCACGTCAGTAAGTGTTCGCAAGCTCAAGATAGTGAGAGATGTAGCTTAGTGCAGAAAATCGAGCCCGAGGGAGGAAGGAGTCCACGTGTCTAACCCATCACTCTGCTCCCAGCGAACAGAAAAAAGGAAACACGTCAGCCACAGAATCAACTGTGTGCAGAAATGGACGACACAGCTGCTCAGACAAAGCACAGCTCTTCCCAACTCAGAGCGAGAAAAACTGTCCCCGGAGCAGGGTGGCCGAGCCTCGGTCACTGTGGGGGAGAAGCCCTGGGCGGCACGTGCAGCCGGGGGTCCCTGCCCCAGCGTGAGCAGAACCCAGGGCGCCCCCAGGGCTGGAGCCCAGGAACCCCAGACTCGGCCCAGCGCGTGCAGGGGACGGGCTTCCCCGGGTCTGCAAGCGCCCTGACCGCCCTTCTCTCACCCGGAGCGGAAGCTCGCAGCTCAAGTCCTCACACCCAGGAGGGGCCCTGTAGGCAAGACTCCCTCTCTGCTGCCTAAACATACAATTAAATAAAATGGAATGGAATGGAATGGAGTAACTACAACACAGCAGAGCAAGGCTGGGTGACCCGACCTCTGTGAAAGCAGATAAGAGTGACCTCGGCCTTGACCCAGCCAACCTAACCCTGAACAGAGGCGGGGCCAGGTTTGCACACATGCACACGCACACTTACACACACGTACACAATTTTGATTTCAGCACATAAACACTCTCGTTTATAACTTTTCCATTTTCTGGTGTAGCCAAGAAATTTGGTCCCGAAATTTTCTAAAGCAAACAAGCAGTCACGAATCAGGAGCACAGGACAAGCTCAGGAGTGAAGTCACAGGAACACCTGGACGTGAGGGAAGAGCCGCTGGGGAGGCCGTCAGGATCAACCACCAGAAGCCCTGCTGCAGAGCGGCCACACCCGGGGCCAGCCGCTGGGACGGGCGAGGTGCCGCTGGGACGGGCGGGGTGCGGCGTGGACGCACCATAGGAAGCGTTCGAGACGGATTTCCGGCCCGGTGGCCCAGAAGTGTGCCAGGGAGCTCAGAGCTTTCTGGAAGCATCCCGGAAACTCCCTCAACCCCACAGCCCACCTGCCTTTTCCACATTTGGACCTTGTGCCGGCTGCACCCCCAACCTGGCTCGGAAAGCCTCTCCCAACAGCCATCTCCTTTCTGCCCTCTGACCCCCAGCCAGGGGCTAAGCCTTGCACAGGGAACGACCCCAGTACTGGGAAGCAACATGGAACAAATCAGAGGAGACGGGGTCTGACGTGCTGACTCCAGAGGGTGTAGGCACGGGTGTAGCATCATGACTGTTGTGTGGGCCGAGGGTTTGTGTTCCTTCGCAACTCATGTGGGAGCCCTGCCCCCGTGGGATGGGGTTTGCCGGGGATTCGAGTTAGACTGGGGGAGCGCAGCATCAGCACCCTGGTGAGAAGAGACGGGCACCCCCCACCCAGTGTGAGGACCAAGCAAGAGGGTCCTCAGAGCAAAACCTACCTGCTGGCACCTTGAACTTGGACTCCCTGCCTCCAGAGCTGTGAGAAGTAAACTGCTGTTGAAGGCAGTCAGGCCGTGCTGTTTGTTACTACAGCCAAGCTGACTGATACAGGTTTAGGGCTAAGACGGTGCCCTGGTTTACAGAAGCTGAGCTCCACTAAATGGCCTCCATGACTTGCCAGCATTCCCTCCCTGGCCAGAGTCATTGTGTCTTTGATAAGCAGGAAGGTGCTCCCCCGCTCATCCTCGAACCCCCGTGCCCTCCGACCTTCCTCAGGAGCTCAGGGGTGGCTGGGAGCCAGGGATCAGCTCCCAGGAAGCCAGGATGTCCCCCAAACCTGGGCCCCAACCACAGGCATCTTCTCCTTCCCCGTCCTGCCTGGGGTCAGTGTCGATGCACCGGGTACAATGGGAGCCAGCAAACTCTCATCTTTGATTAGAAGGCTGCCGTTGGCCAGCCCGCCCACCCACCCACATAGGCAGGTGCCTGGTCCAAACCACTGGCTGGCGGCCGAAAGCTAGAGGGAAGGTGGCCGTTTCTGCGGAACAGCTGCTCACACACGCTGGGGTGCAGAGCACGGATCCCAAGCTCTCGCCACACTAAGAATTGGGGGCTGAGAGAGGAGAGAGGAAACCATAGTTCCCAGCTCCACATATGAGCAAGATCGCATGGTGTTTGTCTTTCTGTCTGACTCACCTCACTTAGTACAACACCCGCAGGTCCAACCAGGTCTGTCCGTGCTGCAAAAGGCAAGACTTCATTCTTTTTCATGGCTGAGTCATATTCCACTGCACAATTTTGTTCTCCATTTACCTGTTGACAGACACGGAGGTTGCTTCCATGTCATGGCTGTTGTAAATAGTGCTGCAGTGAGCACGGGAGTGTAGATATCTTTTCAAGTCAGTGTTTTCATTTTCTTCAGTTAAATACCCAGAAGTGGAATTACTGGATCACACAGTAACGCTGCTTTTAGTTTTTTGATGAACCTCCGCACTGTTTCCCACAGGGGCTGCACCCATTCCCACCAGCAGTGCCCAAGGGCACCCTTGTCTCCACATCCTCACCAATTTGTGGTCTTCGTGATGACGACCATCCTGACAGGTGCGAGGCTGTATGTCATTGTGGTTTTACTTCGCATTTCTCTAATAATCAGCACTGTTGAGCGTATTTTCATGTGCCTGTTGACCATCTGTATGTCTTCTTTGGAAAAAACGTCTATTCAGGTCTTCTGCCCATTTCTTTTTTTTTAATTGAGTTACAGTCAGTTTACAATGTTGTGTCAATTTCCAGTGTAGAGCACAATTTTTCAGTCATACACGAACATACACATACTCGTTGTCACATTCTTCTTCACTGTGAGCCTTGTGTATCTCGCCCTGTGCTTGCCCGTTTCTGATTGGATTGCTTTTCTGAGGCTGAGCTGTGTGAGCTGTTTATAAGTGTTGGGTATTAACCCCTTGTTGGTCACATCATTTGTAAATATTTTCTCCCATTCCGTAGGTTTTCTTTCTGTTTTTTTGTTTGTTTGTTTCCTTTGCTATGTAAAAGCTTTTAAGTTTAATTAGGTCCCATTTGTTTATTTTTGCTTTTATTTGTTTTGACTTAGGAGACAGGTCCAAAAAAATACTGACAAAGAGTGTTCTACCTATGTTCTCTTCTAGGAATTTGATGGTTTCAGGTCTTACTTTTAGGTCTATAATCCATTTTGAGTTTATTTTTATATACAATGTTAGAGAATGTTCTAATCTCATTCTTTTACATGAAGCTGTCCAGTTTATTGAAGAGATTGTCTTTTCTCCACTGTATATTCTTGCCTCCTTTGTTATATATTAATTGACCACAAATGCGTGGGTTTATTTCTGGGCTCTCTATCCTGTTCCATTGATCCATGTGTCTGTTTTGGGGCCAGTGCCATACTGTTTTGATGACTGTCGCTTTGTAGTATAGTCTGAAGTCAGGGAGGGTGAGCCCTCCAGTCATGCATGTTTAACTAAGAGTCAGTCACCAGATGCACCCAAAGTCTTGTGCACAAGGAGGCCTGTGACAGAGCTATTTATCCTCATGAAAAATTACAAACAACAGGCTTCACAGATAAGTTACATGCAAGAGATTACTTTGTAGTGCAAAAATTACATTTTCACTTGAAAAATCAATTAAGCTAATCAATTTATGGTGTGTGCACTCCTGTGTGTCTATTATACTTCAAGAAAAAGAAACTAAAAGTTTTATTTTTGAAGAATACTTAATGACATACTTAAATGCTAATAATATAATGTTAAGTAAGAGACAATTGCATGTATCATAGGAGCCTAATGTTAAATATGTATAAAATTGTGTATATAAACATTTGTGTGTGTATGATTGAAAGAAATCCACAAAGATATTGTGGAAAATTGTCTGAGGACAGTAAGATTGTGTGCAAGTTTGCACGTTTTCTTGTATTTGCTGTACTCTGCGGTACAATAATTCAAATTTTCTGCATAACATTATTGGAGAGAGGGAGGAAAGGAAGGAAGGAAGGAAGGAAGGGAGGGAGGGAGGGAGGGAGGGAAAGAGGAAGAGAAATTCCACGGAGATCCTCTCACTTGACACGTGGACATCTAGGGACAGCTGGAAACGTTGAAAGACTCAAACCCTAGTTACATACGTTTCAATTATTTGAAAAGCGTTTTTGTGGTTTGGCTTCCAGCCCCCAGTCTCTTCCCAAAGCTCCAGAGTCCAGGAGGAGAAAGGTGCCCGGTGTGTGCCTCCTCCTCTGGACCAGGCACGTGGGCCCCTGCCGTGCAGAGCTGCTTACCGGACTCTGAGGGCGGCCCTCCTCTCTGGGGTGCAGACGCGCTGCTGGCAGGGGTTAGGATGTGACAGTGAGTCCACCGAGGAGGGCGGTGCCGGACCCACAAGGCCCGGAGCTGGCTCTCCTGCCACCAAATCCACCCCCGGGAGAAATGCCCAGAAACCAGCTCAGTCACCACAGAGGGAGGTTCATGTTCAATCAAGATGCATCTGATCCTAGCAGCTGGGCTGGCTCCGCCCTCTGAAAAGGAACCTCGTCTGAGCACAAGGACACAGTTACAAAACCAAAAATGTTCCTGTAAAGGCAGCCAAGAAACTCTGACCCTGAATTCCCAAGGAGCTGGAGCGGACACACTGCACTGCCTGCCCGCAGGCTGCAGGCGAGCAGGTGGGGACAGTCACCATCATTTCAAATGATGAGGAACGACCACTGAGTGAGGACCAAAGGTCTCCTGGGAGTTGTTTGGAAAATGTTGGAAACACATCGTTTGAGAAGGACCAGGTGAAGAGCAAGAGAGAAAGCGGGGAAAGAGAAAGAAAGGCAATGTCTCTGAATGGAAAAAAAAAATGCCTGCAGGTAATGTGCACCATCCGCTGCTAAGATGAGCTCATGGGAAACGCGACTGGGCCACAGTGAGAAGAGCAAGAGGGTTATCACCCGTCAGACTGAAATCCGAGTTCAATGACAGCACCCAGCGCTCAGCACCCAGCACTCAGCACCCAGCACTCACGGGCCGGATGCAGACCCCGCCTGCTGCTGCGAATTCCTGCAGCCTTTGGGGGAAGAGTCTGCAAAAGCTGTTAAGTCTCCAAATGACACACTCACCGACCCAGCCATCTCGCCCTGGGAACTCATCCCACAGGAACAGGCAGCAACTTCCAAGGCCTGTGACCAGCGGGGTCGCTGGGTGGCTGTGTGCTCAGATCTCAGCGTTTCTGAGGCAGCAGGAGACTGCAAAACACCTGACTTCTCGGCAAAATAAAAAGATAAAAGTCTTCGAAAAGGAGTTAAATGAACTGCGGCAGAGTTGTTCTCTGGAGAGTCAGGTGTCGGCGGATGGACTGCCGAGCTGGGAGGAGCGGGCCGTGTGTGTTGTGGGAACAATGGCTTTTATTAACACCTTTGTTGTGCTATGGTTCCTGCACAGTAAACTGCACCTATTTCAGATGCACTATTTGATGAGTCTTGATAGATACAAACACCCATGAAATCACCACCACAATCACAACAGCTCACATTTCCATCACTCCCAAGGGGTGCAATTAAAATTTTAAACTTTAAAAAAAAACTCAAGTTACAATCCCAGCTCAGAGGGTCTAAGTACATCTCAATTACAAAAGTGGAAACCACTCATCAAAGTGACAGCCCTCTGCTCGTGAAGATGTTTAGGTGACCGGGAAGCGGGGGCAGAGGGGCCGGCGCAGCGGGCTGGGGCGGCCCCCGTGCAGACCTCCCCCCAACACCCCCAGCAGTCACCACAAGGTGGGCTGGTCCCCAAAGCCCTCTGGTCCTGTGGACAGAGATGCCGGGGCTGCGCTTGTGGGCAGGATGTGGCAGGTGGCTACTGTTGGGGCCACAGGTCTGCCTCCCCGGCCCCTACCCTGAGAGGCCAGGCCGCCATGGACCCCAGCCCACCAAGCCAGGGGACGTCAGCAGCTCTGAGTCCTCCTGCGGCCGTGGAGATGACCCCATACCTGGCTGACTAGGGGCGAGACTCCTGCCCCCGCCTTCAGAACGGGAGAGAGGGAGCCCGAGGTGGGGTGACCCACCCCCACCCCACAGCTTCCAGGCGGCGGTCAGGGCCCGAGCTTGAGCCCCAGACCCCAGCAGCCTCCAAGGCCATGTCTCCCAGCTCAGCCCGCCTGTTTCTGACGCTACAAGTTCTGACTAAGCCTTGCCCCCCCAACCCCAGCAGAGTGGCCCCGCTATCATCTCTGACTGGGAGGAGCTGCCCTCGAGCTGGAGCCCATAAAACTCAATCCACGCCCGTCAGCTCAGAGCAACGGCCTTCAGGACGGCATAAATCAGTCACAGGGGGCCTTGGGCTGTGGAGGACAATAAAACACACTGACGCTGGCAGGAGTTAATTACAGTTTTACAAGAGTATGCTCTCAGAGGCCGCTGAGTTCAAGCCAAACCCCAAATGCAGACAGAAAGTAATGAAATTCATACGGGTCCCCAGCCTGGCCATCCACGTAGGTACCAATATGCCATCACAATTAACACGTTTCCTTTTTCTTTAATGACTCACTTTGCAACAGCACAGTGTGAAAGATGGCGTCCCCTGTCTGCAGAAAGAGGCAAAGGCATTCTCAGAGGCACACACACATTTTTACAGAACGTTTTGCTTTGGGCAATGAGGAAATACATTAAGCAAAGAAAGGGTGTTGGGGCCATGGCCCATCCAGGCCTAATCATGCCGCCTCTCTCCAGGGACTTGGCCAGGACCCCATCCCCTGCCAGTCAGGGGAGCCAGTGGACACCCAGGCAGCAGCAGTGCCACAGAGAGGCACTGGGCTGGCCCACGTCTGACTTGCGGAGCCACGCAGCCTGCAGGGGAAACCACAGAGCAGTGAAGGCGCCTGCCCCATGGCCAGCAGCCGGGGCACCGGGGCAGCCGGGAGAGGAGCTGGCACGGCCTATCAGGGTAGAGACAGTGGCACCCGCAGGCCACGAGCATGTGTCCACACCTGTTCCAAGGGCCACCCAAGATTCTGGCTGAGGAGTCATTTTAGGGATAACTGTACCTCTGAGGGGCTGCAACAGCGCAACCAGCGGTTCTCAGCTTGTCCACCTCACTGGGGGCTGGCTAGGGCCACACGTTCCAGGACTCCTGGACCATAACCCCTGCAGCGGGCCCAGCACAGCTCTAACAACCCCAAGGGGTTTGGACTCTTTTTTTTTTTTTTTTTTTTTTTTTAATGAAGGGACTGGGGATTGAACCCAGGACCCTGTGCATGCTAAGCATTTTCTCTACCCCTGAGCTGTCCCCTTCCCCAGGTGCTGACTCTTAATTCCCTTCAACGCCTTCTTTTGAAGAGTATGCCTGGGAGAAATGGAGCCTGGCCCTGTGACGGTTGGAGTGACGGAACAGCCTGAGCAGGCAGCGAGTCTCCCGCCTCCAGGGGAGTTTAAACTGAGGCCACGCTGTCACTGGGCAGGATGAGGCCCCTGGCATTCAACTGTGCAAAAACAGCAGGACGAATTGATGAGTGGTGGACAAAGCCAATGCAGAGAAAGTTACCTGTGGCTTCCGGGGTGACACGTGAGTGTCCATGGAACAATTCATTCAACTTTTCTGAAAATCATTGTAATAAAAAGGGTGTTGAAGAAATCAAGTGAAGAATTGAGTTTCATGATCACCCCTTTGGCCCTGGATTCAAGGTTCTTGGACACTGACACCCACCACAAACATGCACACACACAAACACACAAGCACACCACACACGATGTGTAAGTCCAACCAGCCCTGGAGCCAGAGGGTCAACACTTCATGATTAAAAAGCCACCAAAAATGGGACGAAGGAGAGGGAGTTGGTGAAGTCAACCTCGGCTCACCTGCACAAAGGGGCTTAGCTCAAGAAAGACAAACCCAGGGTCGTGAAATTGCACTCTGGAGATTCCACACAAGGACTATGCAAACTAACAGCAGAAGGAAAGCCAGAGAAATGGGTTACCCACATCAGCGTGGAGCCCAGTGACCCAGCCGAGGGTCACAGACACCCAAGGGGAGGTACTCCTAGCGCCTAAGGGACCGTAATAAATGGGTCCTCCGAGGGGGACTGAGGCAGAGAAGCCGTCTCCCTACACTCAAATCAGCAAACGTCTTCTGAAACCAGGAGGAGGGCAAACCAGGGCCGTGGGGTGGGCGGTGGAGACCCAGCTGTTCTCCAAGGTCTACCTGGACCCCGGGAGCTTCGAAATGCTCACTCCCAGCCCCACATCCAGGCCCAAGGAATGGGGGTTCACGCAGGAACAGTCTGCGTTTTCACCAAGCTTGCGGGGCTGCTCTGATGAGCGTCCCTGAGAACCCAGAGCCCACCGGGAAGCTGCAGGAGACTGGAGGCAGGTGCTGTTGTCACCCTGCCCACATCGCAGTGCCTGTCGGGGACGATGTGCGGCTGGGGGGACACTGCAAGCACCGCCCCTGCCCTCAGCCCGCAGCCCAGCAGCTTCCTCATCCCCCAGGCCGGCTCTGAGACCCCTAGCTGCCCAGCGAGAACCTGCTCATCAGCCCACCATCAGGGGCTGTGTCCCGCCCCACTCCACCCATGGCCCCACCCACTCTCCACCACGGCCCCACCCACTCTCCACCCATGGCCCCACCCACTCTCCACCGCGGCCCCACCCACTCTCCACCCATGGCCCCACCCACTCTCCACCGCGGCCCCACCCACTCTCCACCCATGGCCCCACCCACTCTCCACCCATGGCCCCACCCACTCTCCACCCAGGCCCCACCCACTCTCCACCCTTGGCTCCACCCACGGCTCCCGGCCTGGAAATAAACGACGACCACCCAAAGAGAACAAGCAAAAGCTACTTATTGGGAGCTTCTGACAGCAAGGGGGCTCAGCCACCGTCCCCCGTCCCCGCGTAGCAGAGACGCACGCAGGCAGGGGAGTGGGAAACTCTACGACGGGAAAGGGAAGTTTCAGGCGGGCGAGGGCGCGGGAGGCGGGTGACCAGACGCGGGGCACGCAGGGCTTTCTTCGCTGGGTGATGCCAGGGCAGAATGGGGACAAAATTAGGGAAGCTGGAGGTTACTGACCCGGCCGGACCGTTGGGCTGATTGCGGCAGAGGCTGTGGTCTGTCTCCCTGGCGGAGCTGCAGGGTGTGGGCAGGGTGCCCTGGTCACACTGTCCACAAGAGCATGTGCCTCTCACCGGTAGCCTCCCCAGATGCCAAGCACTCCGACCCTTGTCTCAGGTCTGCTGGGTGGGGGAGCTGAGCTCAGCGCAAGACCCTCCCTGAGGAGGAGGGTGAAGGTAAGTGCCTGTAAGCCAGCTGAGCGGAGGCCCCTGGAGGCCCCCCCCAGCTCTCCGCATGCCTCCTTGCAGGCCACAGGGACACCCGTCTCCTCAGGTCCAGCAGCGGGCCTTCCTCTCCCCAACGCCCCCGGGGCCCACACATCAACGGCCCCAGAGAGGCCCACACCCGAAGCCTCAAACCTGTGACTGTGGTTCTTTTCAGGGGAAGGGAGGGGCTCTGCAGATGTGAAGAAGGACTGTGAGATTGGGCGGGGGGACCCTAGATGTAATCACATGAACCTTCAGAGCAGAGAACGGGACTTTGGTGAGAAAGGGGTGAAGACGGGTCAGGGAGGTGCCTCCCTGGCAGTCGAAAGCCCGTGTCCCCGTCCTGGGGCTTCTCTGCGCTCCGGCACTCCAGCATCCTGCCCTGCATCTCCCCTCCTTACCCTCTGGTCCCGGCCCCTCCAGGAGTTCCCGAGTCCCAGCTCCAGACCCTTGGGGGAGGGATGTCCCCGACACCCCTTGGATATAAAACCCAGTTGAAGGGAGTTTAGCCCATGGTGGGACCTCAGGGCACGTGGGCAACACAGGTGGACACAGAGTCCAAATCGGCATGGGGCCCTTGGCTCTCCCAATGCCAGGTCACAGGTCACACTGCTGCCACTGTCCTGCAGCATGAGGCCTAAATGGCTGCTGGGCGAGGGCCTGGATGATGGCTGCAGAGCCAAGTTCCCTGTCAACACCACCACTTGCTCCTCCAGCAAACCTTCCTAGGGTCGAGTGGGCCCAAGGATGACCCAGAGATTGAGGCTGAACCACCAGGGCCCCAAGCTGAGAGCCCCCATTCCTCAGAGAAGAATCACGAGTAAAGAGGGGCAACGCTGCCCTTCTGCCCACCTCACCAGGCCAGGGGCTGCCAGATTAGCACATCAAAATTCAGGGAATTTAATTGTTGGAGAATGAGTGATTTTAGTATAAGTATTTCCCATGCAAAATTTAGGATATACTTATTTAAAAATGTATTTGTTTTCTCTGAAATTCAGATTTACTGAGTGCCCTGTATTTTAACTGGCAACCTTAGGTAACGAGGTATCAGAGGCCAGACCAGGCCTTTATGGGAACTGGAAAGTTCAGCAGTGTTCTCCTTTAGCAAGAAGGCCACAGCACTCTGGGGGCTACACGTACAGTGGGATGGACAAACAGGAGACACCTGTCCTCCTCCAACCACAGAGCACAAGTCTTTCAAGTCACCTGCCCACCTCGTAACAAACTGAGCGGACGTGGGCCGATCGGAACGCACTCCAGCAGCTGCTATCAGTCCCTGCTGAACTGCTGGGCTGCAGGGCCCCTGTGCGTACTGCCAGGCCCGGGCCCCGGCCCTGCCCAGCACCGCGGCTGCAGGGTGAAGTCAGGGAGACAGGTCCCCTCCAGAGAGGTTCACACCTCAAATCCCTCTGGACCCACGTGAGGCAGGTAACTTCCAAAGGCGCTCACGACAACACGTCCCCCACGCGCCCTGCTTACGGGGGCGCGGGCGTGCTGGGGGGGGGGGTCTGCTCTACTCCCCTCCCCCTCCTTTGAATCTAGGAAGGTCGGCTGTTACGGCAGAAGCACCAAGTGACTGTGAAAGCTGACTCGTACACGGGGCTGGCTGCCTGGATTCTGGGGACACTCACTGTTAGAACCCGGCCATTACACCGACAGCCCCAGGGAGCCTGCCAACAACCAGGTGATCCCAGGCCCCAGCCTGAGGGTCCTCCCAGGGACATCCCAGACCTCGAGGACAGCGGTGTCCACACGAGCCCCGAGATCCACCGGGACGCGCCCCCACCCGCCCCCACCTCAGGCTGAGAACTGCGTTTCCCTAGAGGGGCCAAGGGCGACTCGAGCAGGGGTCCCAGAGCTGAGGTGAAGTCCCCCGTCATGGCCCTGCTCGTTTCTTGGGTCACAGCGCCACCGTGTGGACAAGGTTCTGCGGGTCGCCCGCTGCTCTTCACAGAGACAGGTCCAGACGACGAAGTGTAGCCCGATGACCATGCAGCCTTGAGAAAATGAAGAACGAGCAGGACACAGAGGTGTCACAAGCCTGTCAGAGAGTCCTCCCCGGGGACAAGCGGCTTTGTGTTCATTCCGTACAGCATTTAGGTGCGCGAAAGTCACACCCCCTAGACCCTTCCCTCAGGCGCCTCTCAACTGCCCTGCAAGGCTCTGTGACACTTCTGCTCACAGTCACGCCCGGTGCCATGCCAGCAGGCTTGGGCCACCATCAGAGACCCCGTGGCAGAGCTGGCGCCTGCGGGCTGGCCGGGAGGGTAGGGAGCCCCAGGCAGCCCCAGGCTCAGGCCCTGCACCAAGGCGGCGACATGGGTGCAGGACAGGGGCCGGGGCCTCACCGCCCACCTGGCTCTGCAGAACCTCCCACAGTCTCTCACCCCATTGTGCTTCAGTTTCCTCGACTATCAAATGACGGTGCAGGACAGCTGAGAAAAGGGCCCGGGAGGGACAGAGGGTGCTGTCAACATGCCCTCGCACCACCACCACCTCTGTGATCAGAGCTAATGAGCAGCCTCTGCTGGCGGAGCCCCGGGCTCCCAGCCCAGATGGAGGGACGGGGCAGGAAGCTTGGGACTTGGCAGGATCAGGACAGCTTGGGTGTCCCATTCGCTCCTCAGCCGAGTGGCCGGGTGGCTGGGGAAGGACAGCCGAGAGACCGGACGGTCTGGCCACCAGCAGTGGGCACACCCTGGAGGCCAGGAGGACGTCATGGGTTCCAGTGACCTTCCAGGCCGAGACAGTTAACCCTGGAGGCAAAAAGGCCTCCTGGGGGGCTTGTGAAACTGACTCCTGGGCCCCCCTCAGAGTCGGATCCGAGGTCTGGGGGAGAACCCGAGACTGCTTATCCATCAGGCTCCCAGGGAGTGCTGACCCTCTGGCCTGGGGACCGCCCTTCAAGCAGGAGGCGGGGGCAGGAAGAGTGAGTCAGGAACAGACCAGCAAATGAATGAGCGGGACTCAGGACAGAGCCCACGACCCCCCAGCAGTCAGGCCACAGACGGGGCAGAAACAGTGCACGTAACAGGCTCGCACACGGTAACACACGCAGACACTGATGCATGAACACGCAGACACAAGCCACACACACTTACACACAGAGACAGGCCCAGGCACACGCATTCTCCAGAGAACCGGAACCAGAACCAGCAGGTGCCGGGCGGGGAGCAGGGGCAGTGGTGTGAAGAGATTTAATTTACTACAAGGAGCTGAGGCTGGCAGGTCCAGACGCAGGCCAGCCAGGGGCGCAAGCTCCGAGTCGAGTCTGAAGCTGGGGGAGACTGGCCCCCGGGCTGGAAGGCAGTCAGGCAGCGACAGGGCTCTTCCTCCTCTTCTTCCTTCAGCACTGTTCAGGCCATCCACTGATCGGATGCGGCCCACCACACCAGGAGGGCCAAGTGCCTTAGTCCGTCTCCAGGCTCAGATACTGATCTACCCCAGAAACACTCTCATGGACCCACACAGAGCCATGTTTGACCAAATGTCTGGGCACCCCCCCGCCACAAGCACACGTACAGCCCCGGGGACCAGTAACATTGCTCTCACCCCAGCTCCTTCCCCACCCTGGGCCTTTGCTGGTCCACAGAGGACAGGGCACAGACCCATACCCGCTCTGAGACCCACGCGGTGCTTCTGAAAGTGAGAACAACCCGCAGCACTGAGGACAGGCAGCAGTGACCACCCGCCCCTGAGGTACCGTGGGGTCAAGGCCCTGAGCACAGGGCAGCCCGCTCCCCGGGCGTGCTCGGTGTGAAGCCCCCAGATCCTCAGCACAAGCCCATCTGGGGAACTGAGGCTTGGGGCCCTCACTAAGGTCACCCAAGAGCTTAGAGGCAGTGCTCCAGACCCCCTCCTCACCACTGGCGGGGCACATGGACCACGCCGGGCAGGGCGCCGGGACCCTGAGCCAAAGGTGGGAGGTGGCCCATCACCCCTCCGCAAACCCTGGCCCCCTCTGGCTCCAGGCCCCGTGATGGCCAGCCCCTGCATCCCAGTCCGCACTTGGTTTTCCTGACACTTTCAGGGAGAGTGGCCCAGTCACACCAGCAGGACAGTCCCCTGCAGGGGCCACTCAGGTCCCAGAACCTGGTCCTGGGGAGGAGGAACCCCAAGCGGTTGTGCTTCTGAAAACGCCTGCTCACTTGGTTTGCTGCAAGGTCTCTCCCACGAGCCTCGAGGGCAGAAGTCGCAGAGGCTTTGCTCACAGCTCTCACCAACGCCTGCAGACAATCTCCCATCTGGAAACTTTCACAAAGGAAGCGGTTGAGTTTACAGCTGGCAGATGTGGAGGTGAAGCTTCTGGCCAAAAGGACTCAGCAAGAAACCGCCATCCCCGCCCCCGGCAGGCGGTTCGCGGGGCGGGGCTCCCCCACCACCTCGCTGCCGGCGCCCCTGCCCAGACGGCCCTGAGCACAGCCATGTGTCCAGCCTGGGTGCTGCTGACCGTCTGCAGCCTGGTCCTGGGCACCACGGGGGGCCCTTCTCAAGGTAAGAGGAAGAGGGGGGTCTCCCTGCCACATGGGGTGCTGAGCTTATTCCCCGACCCCACCTGTGTTCCCAAGTCACATTCCAGGGGACCAGACAGTGGCTGCCTTTGTGGGGAGCACCATTCAGAGGTGGGGGTCTGGACCACCTGGGACCGGGGCAGCATCTGTCCCCGCGCTCCTGAGGTCTGCAGGTGGTCCCCACGGCTCCCTGCGGGGACAGCGTGCAGGGTAGCGGTCGGGCGATTTCCATCTGATGGCGCATCCTTCCTGCCTCCAATGCTGTGCTATCACTTGGCTGGAAGGACCCTAAGCCTTCGTCTTTCCTGCCATGGGGAAGGGGAAGAGGGGAGCCGCTGCCTGTGGGCCAGGTAACTGTGGCACAGAGACATTAGGTGATTTGCCCAGGTCACAGAGCCCACGAGCACCTGCCCCCACGCACACCAGGAAGCTGGTGCCCAGGGCCAAAGTGACCAGCGGGCAGGGACAGCCCCCAGACTGTAGCTGGCTTCTGCCCTCCTCCCTCTTTGAAGGGGGCTTGAGCCGGGCCACAGGTGACCGGCGTCCGGGCAGGACACCATCACCAACCCACTCTCGCACCTGCCTCCCCTGCCGCAGCCCCTCTGGCTGGCCCAAGCCCCCCAACCTGGTTGGACCTACTCTGGACGGCAAAGCCCAGATGGACAAGGGTCCAGAGTCCACACCCCATGTGGGGGCCTTGGGACCTGGAGCCTGCCCAAGCTGCCTTCTTACCACCCGAGAAGCGGGTAAATCACGGCACCCCTGGGCCCTGGAGAGGCTGCCTGTGATGGCCCTCGGATGGCAACCCTGCCGTCCACTGTGCCGTCCACCCGCATCCCCATGCTGGGCCTCTGCTGGCCGGCGGCTCCCATGCCACAGGGACCCTTTCTGTGGCTCCTCTGTGTGACAGGTGTCAGCCCCAGCAAGGGCCCTGGGCCCTTGTCCGTAGAGAGGCTTGGAGGCCCTGTCTGGTGGTCTAGCAGGGGCAGGAGCTCAGCCCCAGATCCCAGTCTCCTGAGAACAGGTTCCAGAGCCTTCCACAGGGGGAGGTGTTGCTCCTGGGCACCTGGCCTCCCCCACCTCGGTGCTGAACAGCACTGACCCCAGCACAGAGCCCCGCAGCCTCCCTGCCGAGCCCCTCAGACCCGGGAAGTTGCTGCGTCGATTTCTTCACCCCCAGCCTTCCGTTGAAAAGGGAAAGAAAGCCCTTCTTTCTCAACCTGACTGCCATCTCTCGCAGGAAGCCCCCGGCCGAGCTCGCAGTGGCCCATCTTCCCACCATGGCCGCCTGGGCAGGGCCTGGGGCCGGGGCGGGAGCGAGAAGTGCCCAGAGACCACCCCCAGTGAGGGAGGTCCACGAGGGGGCCACCGACCCACTGTCTGCATTTAGAGATTTCTTTGTTCCGGGGGTGCACTGGTTTGCCCTCAGCCATGGTGCACATCTCATATTTGGTGACGGCACCACGGCACACCCGTCATCAACCAGACCTTCCCGTGGACGGTCTCGTGCATTTTCACCACCTCCCTGTGGGGTCGGGGCCACTGTCACCCCCGTGTACAGATAAGGACATGGAGGCTCAGAGAGGTGAAGCAGCTTCCCCAAGACTGCACAGCCTTTGAGAGGCAGAGCTGGGATTCAGACTCTGGACGCATCACAGTGGGTTAAGGCTGGGACTGACCGGCACCCTGTTTGTGCCAGTGGACATGTGTCCTCAAAACAACGAGCTACTCATTACTCAGATGGAGTTAAGGGCAAGAACCAGCTCACTGAGTTCTGGTGTCGCGTGAGGGGCGGGGCTCAGGGGAGGCTCTGGGTGGGCAGGGGACCCCAGCACCCCAGGCCCTGGGCACAGCCCTCCTACTGTGAGCTCAGGACACCGCCCACTCAAGGGCCCTGTGATGCTGGCGGGGCAGCAGCCCCCCGAGGAATGCACCCGGGGACACAGGGAGGGTCTCCGGCAGGGAAGCACCCTGGTTCCCTCCTCGGGGCCCCCCCACCTCCCTGGGCACACCTAGAACGCTCCTGAAACAGGAAGAGGCCGAGCAGCCCCTTCCCCGCCCCCGCCACACCAGGAACTCCCCCAAGGGGAGCTCATCAGGTCTCGGGGGCGGGGGCGGGGCAGGACTCTCCAAAGGGCTCGGCCCCTCCGGGCTTCAGTGCGCCGAGGCAGGGCCCGCGCCCCAGGCGGGGCATGAGTCCCACGTGCCTTAGTTTTTCAGAAAAGCAAATTGAGGCACATTTACCAAAAACCCTCACTACCAGCTGCTCTTTGTCAGGAAGTAGCTGTCCACAGCGCTTCTGGGACGTGAGCTGCACACCTGGTGGTAATTCCAGGGCAGGCTAAATCCTCTTTGACCTGCAGACACAGGCACCTCTGGCTGCAGCTCTCACTGCTCTGACCTTGTCCCCGAGGTTCTGACTGTGCCCCCAAGCTCTGGCATCAACCTGCTCAACCATGGACCCGGTCTGATCGACAGTGTCTCTGGGAAGCGCCCACACACCAGTGGAGGGTCAGTGCCCACCCGGGGAGGGCGAGCAGAGCCTGGCACACCGACGTCCGACGTCCGTGGGGCCAGAGTCAGTTCTGAAGGAGGGGGTGTGGGGCGGGACAGGACAGGAGCTGGGGGAGGAACCACCGTGATTTACATGGAAAGTTACACTTTTCAGCAAGAAACAGCAGAATGCTTCCTTAAGCTTTGCTTCCCATCCTGATCACCAGGGAGACGAGAGACTCCTTGACTCCCTTGAGTCGGGACTGGGAACTGGGGGTGATCTCACTGGGGCCAGGTGCAGCCCAGGGGCCTGCGGAGTCCCCAGGTGTGCTGGTTCCTGCAGCAAGACCAAGCTGTTCCAGGGCCGGTGGGAAGCATCTGCCAAAGGCTGGTCCCATGCTGTCGCCCTGGGGCTAGCTCCACCTGCTTGATGTTTGAGACTGTAATGTCCCTGCCCCAGGGAGAGTCTACCAGCCCTGGGAAAGCTGGGCCTCTGCCCTGCACACTGTTCCCGGGTAGGGTGCAACATACCCCCTTCAGCGCCGCTGTCACCCTAATCTCCCCAAGTCCCAGCCCCCATCTCTTGCGGTCTGAGTCATTTTTTTCAAGACCAGCCTTCCTGGCTCAGCCTGTCCCACCCTGTGGGGGTCCGCCCACCCCTCTCTTCCTGCGCCTTTCTGGGCCACAGTCCCCACCCCCCATCATGCAGGGGAAGGTGGGGAGTCCCACTCATTTGAAAAGTCCACTTCTCTGAGCTGCCCGGCCCCCCTGGACGCCAGCGTTGTGTGACGCAGAAGAATTTTCTGTTCCTCCTGACCAGGCCACCACCAGCCACAGTGTGAGTCACGACCCCCCCTCACCCCCGCACCCAGCCTCCAGCTAGGGGATGTCAGATTTGCCCTCCCCACACCCTGCCCACTTCCGCGCTTTCTAACTAGTCCCCACCCCAGCGTCCCTCCTCCTGCTAGGTTAGTGTCACTGTCACAGTCCTCCCCTCCTGGACTGTGCCCCAGCCCGCCCACGACTCTGAGCACATGGCATCACCCACAGCACCACCACCGAGAAGTACTTCTTGAATGAGATAAAAAGATTAGGTCCTTAGAGCCTGTCAAACCTGGGTTAACCCACCCCTTGGAGGCCTCAGCTCCTCCCTGGAGAAGGGGGGCACGCGGCTCCCACAGACGTGGGAGAAGAGCCCCCAGACCTCCGCCTCGGGTTGGGGTGCGGGCTCCCTGGCTGCGCCTCGGGCCCTGGGCCGTCTGTCTTCCTCCAGGAGGAGACCCTCTTTGCTGGCTCTGCACCAGCCCTTCCCTGTTGACGTCTTCTGAAGGGTCACCCTGAAAACAGGTTTGACTTTTCAACAGTAAATTAAAAATGGGGTTTTAGTTTGTTTAGACAACTGTGCTGGTGAAACCTTACTGAACTGAAGCCTACATTTTAGGAAACGTAGTTAAAACTAAACCAACCTCAGTGATCTCAGAACCTCGCGCAACTGTACAAACATCACGTAGGAACTGAGGTCACGCGTCTGAAGGGACACTCGTCAGAGGCTCGGCCTCAGCTAGTTTCACTTCGTTAATATAATCCCGTTCAAGCCCACCGAGGCAAACTGCATACACAGGTAGCATCTGAAACGCAGGTGTCAGCGGCTCCCTCAGACCCCGACAGCAAGTTCTACTGGTTTTGTTATACTCTTCTGTATTTCTCAAACTTCCTACCAAACAGATAAGCCTACAATCAGAGAAGGCAATATATGTAATTCGTACAAAGACAGCCAGCTGTGGACAGCGACCCCCGGGGGGCGAGGGGACCGTCCGAGGGCACAGCCGCCCGAGCCTCGGCCCCTGGGAGGCGGCTCTCAGTCTGCTGCTCAGACCACCTGATGGGCAGGTTCAAGCTGTTTTCCAGGAAGCTGCAGCTGAAAACCACACTGGACTTCCTGTCAACGGCAGACCTGAGCCAGCGCCCGCCCAGCACGGCCCAGCGGATGGGGATGTCACTCGAGGGCCAGACGGCTGCAAAGGAGTCTCAGAGATGCTGCCCACGGCCTCGTGGGGCCAGCACTCTGGGACAGCACAGCCAGCAACGGCGGCACCTGCTGGGGCGCTCTCGCAGGGGACGGGCCTGCCCAGCTGCCCCGACCCCGGGACCCAGCTGGGCCACCCACCAGGAGGTGCCCCGCGAGGGCAGGCAGCACCAGCCCCCTTTGGGAAGAGGCTGACCTGGGGCCCCCAGGGTCTCAGGTCCATGCAGATCCAACCCAGACACAGACCCGGCCACACTCCCTCTGCCCACTCCCAGCGCCCCTCTGCCGCTCCACCCACGTGGAGAGGAGACCCTCAGGCGGGCTGCACATGGTGCGCTGGGCGGGGGTTCTGTGTGCCGCCCTCGTGTCAGACATCCATTTCTGAGAAGGGCTTCGTGGGTGGACATGGCCTCCTCCAGGACCCTCGCTCAGATGAGCTGATGGGCTCAGACACCCTGGCAAGACCTTCCGCTGGGCTGGGCTGGGGGTGTTGCTCCCCCCACCGTGACCCGTGAGCCAGGCGGCCCCCGGGGACACATGCCAGCTGCCTGACCAACCCCAGCTGGAGCCCGCGGACTGTCCGTGTCACCAACCCTGCGCCCAGGCTCCCGGCCTGGCCAGCCCACTGGCCCTCATCCCCACCCCAAGCTTAAAGTTCAGGCCCTCCTCTCCGCCCATCAGCCCCACACTGGGGCTCCTTGTCCCCCACGGGACGCCCCAGATCAACCCGAGAAAGGCTTCTACTCAAGCCGCTTCACCCTGTTGAACACACACGCTGTTCTCAACCCAAAAGTTGAGATTTCCTCACAGCCAGGGACCCCATGTCTCCCCGGACGGCAGCAGTCCACCCCAGAGCCTCAGCCCCACCCATCCCTCCCCACGTCCTGCTCCACTCGGTCAGTGACAGAAAACAGCTGAACTGGCCTCCTGCCGGGGACAAGCCAGCCCCGGTCACCACTGCAAGAGAGTATTTCAGTAAAACCTGGGGAAGTCTTAGTAAAGAGAAGTCATCTGCAAGCCAAAAACCCTCTTCCCTTCCTCCCGCCCCCACAATTTTAGATCTCTCCTCAAACTTTATTATGTTAATACACGAGTGGTCCACGACTGCTGCAGGAAAACTGAGAATCAGAAGCCTGACGTCAAGTCACCCGAGCGCCCAGAACAAAAGTCCCCGCCCACCTGTGGCCCACACGCCTGGGGGCACTGCCCCGCGGCCACCTGCTGGGGACGAGCTGAGGGGCCAGAGCCAAAGGGTGGCCTTGAAGGCTGGGTGGAGGGGCCCTCTGAAGACCGAGGGCCCCCCCCCCCCCCCGCAGGCTCATCCTGGTCCCGGGGGCATGTCCAGGTTTCTCGAACCGCGGGAAGTAACCGGGTCCTGGGAGGGGCCGTGTGGGCCCACACTGCACCGCCCACCACACCGGCCCTCGGCTCTGAGCGCGGAGCCAACACGGGGGCGCACGGCGGACACCCTGGGGTGCAGGGCAGACGGTCGGGGGCCACGCTCCTAGCAACGCTTTCATCTGCCTGCTTCTCTTCCAGACTCTTGTTCCCAGGTCCTTCACTCAGGCGTGAAGCCAGGGTTCCCCAAGACCATCAAGACCGACAACCCAGACGTCCTCAGGGCGGCCCGACACAGCGCCGAGAGGTTCAACAACTGCTCCAACGACGTCTTCCTGTTCAAGGAGTCGCGCGTCCGCAGAGCCCTCGTCCAGGTGGGTCTGGGCTCCCCGCCTGCAGCTGCCCTTCCCCTGCACGGGGTCACACCCTGCAGGGTCCCCAGGCTCCTCAGCGACCCTGTACAGGCAGCTCAGCCCTCCCCTCCCAGGAGGGCCCCCAGGGCAGCCAGGCCAGGCTCATCCTCGGTCCCGAGCACACATGTCAGCAAGGGCCCAGGACAGTGACGGGACAGTCACCCGCTGAAAGCAGGGCCCAGGGCAGCCGGTCAGCGAGCTCCGCGCTCACTCACTGGGGCGCTGGTGTCAGGTGGGTACAGGGGGCCGCTCCACGGGCTGACTCAGGACAACGGTCGCCCTGGGTCATGAGATGCAGGGTGACGTCCTCATCTTTATTCTCCTCGGGGACCGCAAGCGGAGAGCAGGATGCAGTCACCGTCATAGTGGGCATTCTGTGCAGTGGAGCGGCCAGCATCAGGTTCCAGGGGCCCAGACTCCGGTCTTCGCTCCCTACCTCCCCCCCCTCCCCGTCTCAGGCCACGTCCTGCTGCTGGAGGAGCTGCGGCCCTCCGTCCTGGACCTGGTGACCCGGCTCTGTCCCCTCAGGTAGTGAAAGGCCTGAAGTTCATGCTGGACGTGGACATTGGGAGAACCACCTGCAAGAAGACTGGGCGCCCGAGCCTGGATGACTGCGACTTCCAGACCAACCGCACCCTGCAGCGGGTAAGAGGGGTCTCGCCTCCTGGCACGCAGGCCCCCACCCACCCCCACAGCCTCGGGCGTCACCCTCAGCACTTCTCTGCCCCCCAGGTTCCCAATCTCACCCCAGGCAGCAGCCCCACGGGAGAGCAGGGAGGCGGCAGCCCCCCAGGCCTCCCCAGGCGACCCCCACAGCTCCCAAAGGCACACCTACAGGCAGTAAGCGCTGCGGGCTTGGGGCAGGGGAGAGCTTTCACGCAATTCAGAAGTCACAGCGGGGAGGGCGCAGCTCAGCGGCAGAGCGCGTGCTTAGCACGCACAAGGTCCTGGGTTCACTCCCTCCAAGAATAAATAAACCTGACTACCTCCCCCACAAAAAAAAAGGTTTTTATTAAAAAAAAATTAAATACACACACCTAAGGAGAGCAAATGTGGCAAAATTTGGTTAACTTGTAAATATGGATGTTGAATATATATTCTTGAATTATGACTTCAGTGTTTCTGTAGGTTTAAAATTTTTCGAAACGGAGCAGAGAGAGAACTGCTCAGTAAAGAAAACACGTGCACACCCACATGCATGAGCACACCCACACGCATGCGCAAACAGCCTCAGCAGCCGCGCTGGGCGCCCACTTCTGCGGCGGGGGTGGGGCGGCCTCCAGGAAGGAGGACCCTCAGGCCCCCTTGTTCCAGGCTCTCAGCTGCTACTCGGAAGTCTGGGTGGTCCCCTGGCTCCAGAGCTTCCAGGTGCCCATCCTCCGCTGTCACTGACCGCAGCCCCGGCCCCTGGCTCCCTTCCTGCCATCACCGCCTGGTCATCAGAACTCCAAAACAGCACCTCTCAGACGGCAGCGTGGGGGCCCACGACAGAACCATGTCACCACCCGCAGCCGGACTGAACATTCCACACGTGCTTCTAAACTTAACTAGTCTTCCCAACGCTGCCCACCTGGATTCAGGGCGAGTCCTCCGATGGGCATTACGTGGGTCCTGGACCCTGAATGCCCCGTGGCCCCAGGCTGCCAATGAAAGCCTGGAGCCACCCTTCTGTCTGAATAATCCATTGCTCCAGCACCAGGCGGGGGACAGGCCAGCTCCTGCGCACCATGGCCTCTTGGGGCGAATAGTTACGAGTGGTAAACATGAATAAAGAACTGACCACACAAAGCAATGCCTCTGCCAGACCTGCTCTGGGAGAACGGGGAAGCAGATGCGCATCGGGAGGCCCCTTTCCTCCACAGAGCTCTCCGAGGCTCTTCCATGCTACAACCAGAGCCCCAGAGACAGCTCCTCGCCTGGGAGGAGCTTGCCCTCCAGCTGTGTAGTCCTGGGTGGGGGCCGCCCAAGGCTCGGCCCCTGTGCAGCTGTGCTTGGACAGGTGGGGAGGGGACAGAGTCGGAGACCCTGCGGCCCACCAGGGAGAGGGGAGAAGGCTGGGGCGGGGCACAGGGAGACGCTGTGGGCTAGGTGGCAGGCTGGGCCACCCAGGAAGGTGACCAGACGTCTGAGCCAGTGAGGCCGGAGCGTCCTCTTCAAACCATAGAAGAGCACAAAGGGCACTGTCACCTTTAGGAAAATGACTCGCTAAATTACAAGAAACAAGAAGCATGCATTCAACACGTACGGTGATTCAACACACTGTCATAAATGTGACGGGTGAAAGCAAGGGACTGCACCCCCATCTAACTCACCACCCCTGGGGAAACAGAAAGCTAGGGCCCAGGGTTCTAAGATGACCAAAAGGAAGAAACGCTTCAGGTCTCAAACTGACCAAAATCAATCAGAGTTCAGAATTCCAACAGCCTGCCCTGAGCTTCCCCCCGCCAGGAGGCCCCCCACACGCCGCCCCCCAACCGTGCAGATTCGGGGTTCAGCTCTGGGCCCCCATTCCAGCATGCAGCCCCCCAGGTTGCAGATGGGCCAGGCTGAGGAACGGCCACCGCCTGGGGGACCTACAAGGCCTCCGCCACACTGCTGCCTGGCCACCCGGAAGTCTGACCCCAGGCTGGGCGGCGGCCACCCAGTCTCCGCACCCCAGCACCCCCAGCAGCCTCGCCGTGCGCCGGCTGTGCCCCCAGGCAGGTCCCTCCACAGCCTCATCTCCCCCACAAGATGCAGCTGCAACCTTATGTCAAAAAAAGGTCAGAGTACGTGACAGCTGTTCAAGTCTGCAGAGGGCCCTGCAAGTCTCCAGGCAGGCCCTCCGTCCTAGAAAAGGCAGCACTGAGTCCTGTTGGCGTTTCTGGAACAGGTGGTGAGGAAGCACACAGTGAATGAGCCGTGTGATGTAGTTTTCAGAGCACGTGAGGGATTCACATTAGAGAGAGTCTGTCTTCTTTCCAACAAGTGCCTGTGGCGCACGCAAGCCTATGGAGGCTGCATTCTGTACCTCACTGCAGCGAACGCCAGGTAAGACACAGGAAATGACACTTTGAGACAGAAAGTCAACATCTGAGTCAAAAAAAGACGCCTTTGCTGGAAACTGTGAAAAGCTACCAGCTCCTCTGCACTGAGAGCAAAGCCCTCAGTTCCCAACCAAGAAGGAACCCGGGTGGGCACACCTGGGGTGCGTGTCTACCGAAGAACGATCGGGTTCACTGACTATCCCGCACACTCACTAGATACCCGTGGCGCACCGCTTCCCGTGAAAAAGCATTTCCCATGAAATGACATAACGCCAAGTCGCCACCAGACAGGGCACGGGCCAGCCTGACTCTGCTCCACACTGCTGAAAGGCCGGCCTGAGCCGGCGACCTGGGATGCGCCCCAGCAGATCCCGACTCTTCCACGGCAGGGGTGGGGGGCTGTGCGTGTCGGCCCCACCACGGCTGTCAGCCTCCCTGACCTGCAGCATCAGCTACCAACAGTAGCGTCTATTTGAGTTACAGAGGCAACTGCAGAGACACAAGCCCTGGCGCCTTCTCACGAACACCCAGGAAAGGAAGGAGCACCGAGCCCCACTGTGCAGGCCGGAGAACAGGAGAGGCAGCCGCCGTGGGGGGGCCGCACAGACCTAAACCAGATCCCAGCGGGACAGCCGCTCCACGGGACACCGAGGAACCAGATCGCACTCGCTGTTACGGTGGAAGAGACAGGAGAAGCGCCCAAGCAAGGCCATCGGGGAGAAGTCCGTTTAATTATCATAACCTGGGGCCTGCAACACCTGGACCCGAGCGGATGCCCCGTCAGTGCGCACAGCAGCACCAGGCCTGTGTGGTGGAGCGGATGCGACGTCCCCACATGCGCTCTTCACACCGGGGCTGGCGGTGAGGAGCCAGGTGTGTGGACAGGACCCCCCACCCACGGCCCCACCTTCAATCCCCATCCTTCCATCCGGTGGCCGGCCCCAGGGAAGGGGGGTCCCCTGAGCTGCTGGATCAACATGCAGCTCCTCTGCCTGCACTCAGCTCCTTGCCTTCCAAGGGCCAGGGGACTCAGGCAGGGAGGGGGCCGAGTGGGGAAGGAGAGTGGGAGCTACGGGAGGGACCCTGGGGCCGAGGCCGTGTCCTATTGACCCTGGAGAACAGGGTTGTGACGTCTTTGTTGGCCCGGCCACAGCCTGACACACGTTTGCTCTGAGCTCCCCCTGCCCTCCCGGCCCCACCCCCAAGACAGGCGTCACCGGTTAACAGCAAAGACACCAAGGCTGGCAGCACAGAGCCTGCAGCGAAACAAGACGCTGGACGGCTCACCCACCGTGCCCCGTCCCTGAACCAGAGGCCCGTGTCTAGGGAACCGCTGCACCCAGGAGAGCTTTTCGGAGAAAGCAGCTTTACGGGGACTCATCATCCCCACGGCAGTCACCACCTTTCCTCAGTCTTGGGGCGGAGCCCAGGGAGGGTGCCCTGCAGCGGCACCATACTTCCAGGGCCCGCAGGGCGGGTGGGCGGGGCAGGGCCTACGCGGCAGGGAGGCGGAGCCGGCAGAGGAAGGGGGACCTGAAGGAGCCCAGGTACAGGTGCCCGCCGTGCTCGTGCACCTCGCTCACGTAGGGGGCCACCTGGCCATCGGGGTCGTGCAGGCTCCTCCGGAAGGCCCCGCTGTCGCTGAGCTCCAGGACCAGGCTGTACCGTGGCACGAGCTTCATCACCGTCTCCTGACCCAGCAGCTGCAAGGGAAGCAGAGCAGGAGAACGGGGCTGAGCAGGTGCCCCAGGGAACCCGCCCACGGCCTGGCACCTAACCCGACGACTTCCCGAGGCCTCGGCTCTCGCCTGCTCCACGCCAGCGTGGCCATCTGCCTGGAAGGCCCCAGCCGGCCCTGGAGGAACATGACCTCAAAACAAACCCCCGCTTTTTTGTCTCGTGTGACTTCTTTCCTCCTGCCCGCTCTGTCCGGGGAAGTCCTCCGTTTGGACAGCTCCTCGGAGCTGGACTCCAGCTGCTGCACAGACGCTGCCCAATCTCTGAGCCGCTGAATGAAGCTGACCAGCTCTTGGATGTTTACTCAGTTTTTAACCTTCTAGTAAAGGCCCAGCTCCCACAGCGACGGGAAAGCCACACAGGGCAGGGCCAGGTGAAACCGGCCACGGCCCCCACAGCCCCTGCAGCCTGGGCCCACGCTGCAGCAGCCCCGCTCCGGGCACAAACCGCCCTGTCTCCTCCACTGCAGCCCCCACCCCCTACACGTACAAGCTGTGTTCCAGAAGGTTCCACAGCGATCGAGCCAAGTTGCACGTTGGCTCAGAATGTCCCATAAGGCTTCCCAGGACCTTCGAACCCACCTCCTTTGGTCCTAGGTCCTCCCTCTGTTAGCTCCACCTTTTCCCTAAGAGACCTCAATTTCCTCCGCTTAACGACTCATTTTCCCAGAAAGCTCTCAACTCTCCACCTGTTTCCAGCCCTCAGGGCTACAGTTCTCACCGCCCAGGACCCATCATCACCTGGGCATTTTAACAGACGCCCCAGCTGAGGAGACAGAGCCCCAGTCCCGTTACAAAGGCCGCCACCCAACCACTGGCGGGGTCTGTGCACCAGACGGTCACACCGGAAGTCTGGAGACAGAACAGCCTGTTGGTAGGAGCAGCTCTGAGGGAGCTGGTCGGCTAGCCACCTGCAGACAGCTCAAGGCAGAAGTGCCTTATCCCCTGCCCGCTGTTTTTTTTTTAGCTCTGACGTTGTCTCAAAACTGAGAAAGAAAATCCACGAAGCTCCGGTGACACCCTGAGGAAATCGGGCTTCCTTCTCAAGTCTGCAAGGCCTGTGGTCTTCTCCCACCTCCTGACTGCTCCAGACCTGCCACTGCCCGGCCACACCCACATGAAGACGCTGGCCCTGCTCCTGCCTGGACCCCCAGAATCACACCCACCACTCTGATGGAGCCCACGTGGCCCAGGAGCCGAGACACAACCCCCACCAACAGCTACGTCCTCCAACAGGCACCGACACTGAGCCCCTCCCATCCTCCGCTCAGGGCATCACAGGCATGTTCTCATTACGTGTTTCATCACCTAATGAAATGCTGCTATTCTTCCCACTTGATGGAAGGATAAATTGAGGCCGAGAAATCACGTCACCTGCCCAGGGTCCCTCAGGTGCTCAGGCCTTCCTCAAATCCTCCTCCTCACCTGCTCTGCCATCCACCTGCTCCCAGGTCCCAGGAGAACAGAGGTGATTCTGCAGCCGACAACGTGTCATTTCTGAACAGCGGCCACTGACGTCAGAGCCACACGGAACGCTGTGGGCCAGCCTGACCGAGCAGCCCCTCAGCGGGGCCCACCCACAGGGCCAGGCGCCGTACGGACTCAGCCCCTGCGCTGGTACCTCCCAGACCTTCACTTACAACTGTTTCAGTGTCTGTAACTGAAGACGGGTGGAATCCCACGGAGAGGGGTGAGCAAGGGCTCTGAGGCAGAAGGAAGCAGGGCGGGATGGGGGCCGGGTTGGTGGGTCTGTCCGTGCGGCCACCTGAGACGCCGCCTAGGGCGGGGGGCAGGGGCAAAGTCGCAGGGTCTGGAGGCCCCACGGGTCACGATGGGGAGGTGGCGACGAGCACACCCAGGCAAGAAACCAGAAGGAAACACCAAATGTAGGTGCTCAAGCACCTACATTTACATTTCAGGCCAAAGGGTCGAATGTGTTTTAAAGACATTGCGAAAAGCACTAGATGTTGTTATAAGCAGACCTAGAATTTTCAGAGCTTTCAAAATTAAAAAACTAGACACATTTTCATTTTGTATTTTGAAATTACAGTTTCATAATTACCTTAAAAATCAATCTTTTAAGATAGGGTCTCTCGGACAAGAAATCCAACATGGAAAATCCAGGGTTGGAGCGAACGGCTGCCATGGCGACCCAGTACCCCCCGGAGCTGCTGGCCCGGATGTTGTCTGGGAATCCAGGCAAATTCTCCACGAACAGGTCAGCCCCCCCCTTCATCAGGCCGGACACGTAGAACCTGAAAAAGTCACCCACGCAGGCGATGAACAGCAGCCCTTCAACTGAAGGAAAAATTCTAGCCAAGCACCAAACTGGTCCTGGCCCCAAAAACCTGACGGACAAACTGCAAACGTGTCCATCGTGAACCTCACGGCTGCTGCAAGAGGCCCTCAGAGCCCCGGGCCCAGCGAGAGAAGCAGGCGGCCCACAGGCAGGAGGAAGGGGCCTGGTCGCAGTCGGCACTCAGCCAAGACTCTCCCGGCCGACGCCCAAGGAGGCAGATGGCGGGGAGGGAGGATGAGCTGACCTGACCGCCCACCCCCGGGACAGGGTGCCTACCGCATCCCAGGCTCCGCAGCAACACCCACGCCCGTCCAGCCCGCAGACACGACAGCCCACGTGAGCTCGCCCACCTCCTGATTCTCGCCATGGTCGTCTCCGCCACCAGGACAAAGTCCTCCTCAGGAGAAAGCTGCACTCCGTTGGGGAACCGCAGGCGGTCCAGCAAAACCGTCACCTCCCTGGTCTTGGTGTCATACTCCAGCAGGCTGCGGGGCACCGACCCAGGGTCACAGGAGCGTCCGCGACCCCTGCTGGGCTGCAGCCCTGCTCCTGTCTGGGCCCTCGGGCCAGGGGCCTGTGGAAAGGGGCTCGGCCTCTGCCACAGTGGCAAGGCCCCCGCTGCTCCTCTGCTCAGACCTGGTCCCAGGCTGGCCTGGGGGCCCTTCCCCACCCAGAGCACATCCAGTGTCCTCTTGCAGACAAGCCCAGGCAGTTCCCTCGCTGACCTGGGAGCTGGCTTGGCACCAGGGAGGGCTGCCACAGCTCCAGCCACGCCGGAGTGCCCTTCAGAAACCCCGGCCGGGGTGTGAGGCCTCCCCCAGGAGCCAGACCACACCCTCAGGGGGCTGGCCGACGTGAGTTTCATTTCTCCAAAGAGAAAGTGAGACATCTTGCTGCTCTGTTGCTCCAACTCCTGTTTCTGGGAGACACTCGGGTCCTATCAAAGGCTAAGTGCTACGCCCAGAAACGCCCAGGACTCCCAGGCGTGAAAAGCCCCGCGAAGTCACCCTGACTGAGCAGAAGATGGGGAGGGACACTCACCGTCCGTCATCCGTCCCCTCCATAAGCAGAAGCAGGTAATCTTGTCTCTGCCACCTGCTGCTAGAATCCGTAAAATAAACCTTTCTCCCGTCCCGCGTGACTGCAAGATCGTTCACGAAGGACAGCCTCCTGCCCTCGATGGGGGTCTCAGAGGACAGCAGCTGTTTTACTTCCCCTGGGGGGGTGGGGAGGAAAAGGAGAAGGGGAAGAAGAAAGGAGGGGGAGACTGGCTGTCAGTCCAAGAACGTCCACCTCAGTAATTCCAAAACCCTGACCAGCCTATGGGATTTAAGAGGAAAAACTACAGCAAGTGTCCCCACGTCCCAGTCAGAAGACGCACCTGTTCTCACAGGAACAGAGTTTCCCCTTCTTTCATCTGCAGGTGATGAATATTTTAACTAACTTCATTAAAGGCAGAATCCTCCCTCTAAGATGAGAATTATCAAGAACAACTGACTCAAAACTCTGTTAAGCGTCTTAGGTTAAAAAGGCAGTTTTCTGTTTGACTGCCTGAGACAAATACAAAACGTCCCTCTCATCTGCTTTTAAATAAAGTGGCAGGAGAGGCAGTAAGTCTTCTCAGGCTGCAGCACGAATGCTCATGGAGTGCTCAGCTCATCCTCGGACAGTCTGGCCCGAAGCCACAGCAGCCCCTACGCAGGCTCCCACCAGCCCACCTCGTGGACGACGGGGCGGGCACGGCTGGGCGCCGGCACGCACCACCCGCCAGGGCAACATCCCCCACACACGGTGGAGGTCGGACGTCCCAGTTCAGGTGATGCCACCCCCAGTCAGGGGAGAGGAGCCGGAGAAGCCGGAGGAAAGGAAAGGAAAAGGCAGGTGGCGAGGAAGGAAGAGGGAAGAGCGAGGGGCAGCAGACACGCGGGAGACACACAGGAGTGTCAGGAGGGGAAGGCGAGTCGGACGCCCCCAGGATGAGTCCCTGAGACCCCGTGGCTCGGACCCAGACGCAGGCCCGAGCAGGCCTGCAGGGGCGCTCCCAGTGAGTCGGAGAAGCAGTCACCATGGCCCACGCACAGCAAACGCTGCCAAGCCCACTGAGGCGCACATGGCTCACGGATCTGAGAGCACCGCGGGCGGGGACAGGCTGCCGTCACGTACGCTTCCTGGGGTCCACTTCAAACAGCCCTTTGTAAGCATCGGCCACAAAAAGGGTCCCGTTGGGCCCGGCCCGGACGCCCAGGGGCCTCCCACACGCAGGCTCGTCACCTCGGGTTTCTGCGGAGACACATGAACAGGGCTAGGCAGCTGCCCAGGGCTCCGCCAGGGCTCCTCGGCGTCCCAGCCCCGCGCCGCGCTGCAGACAGAGAGCCCACGGCGCCAGGTGGACTCCGGCCCTGGGCTCCAGCCCCCAGAGCGCAGCACAACTGCCCGACAGGTCGGGAGGGGCCACCCAACAGTCTGGAGGTGGACACAGCACAGCAGCTGGTACCCAAGGCTGACGTGCACACCAGCACCCTGAGACTCAGTGAACTCAGGGACATCAGCTGACCCAGAACCGACTCCAGAATCCCCCAGAACCTCAGGAGCTGTGTTTAAGCCCAAAAGCTGGACCTCAACACTGTGCCCATCCAGGGCCGTGGCAGTTCCCTCTACCCACCAGAAAGGGAGCGCTGCTGTCTTACTCCTCAGAGCAATGCTCCTGCCTGACCACCTATCCTTTCTTTACATCTGTCCTACAGCCTCTTGACAGCCGGGCAATCACTGCAGGGCACTCAGGCCAAAATAACGGAGTCCAACAATGCCTGTCAGATACCCAAATGCAGAGTATTAACCCCATCACATAAAACCATTCGTGGATGTGAGTATCCACAAGCAGAAAGCTGAAAAGTCATTCAATAAAACACTGACAACAGTTACATCTGAGAAAACTCCAGGGCATTTTCACTTTCTTCTTTGCGTTGTTCACACTTCACCATGAAAATGCATCGTTTTTACAAAAACATTTTAGCTCTTAGAAACGTGTAACTAACAAGTCTGTGGACTACCCGTTTTTACACAGTGGGTTTCTGAGTGACCCATGGGCATCTGGCTCTGGAGGAGAGGCTGAGGTTCCGCAGGGCAGCCCCAGGACAAAGCCGAGAGCCTCCTGCAGCAGCTCCGAGGACACAGGCCTTGCGGGGGGAGGGGGCGGCAGGGCCCTGGCCACAGCATGGAGGGGAAACGGCCACCACAGCCGGTGACGCCCAAGCAGGCTCTTCTCCTCCAAGGAGAACACAGCTCCACTGGCCACCCCACGCCTTCCTGAACAGCTAGAAGAGACATACACCGGGGGTCACCAACTCACTGCATGGGCCTGAGCCAAACCGGGCGATGGTCTCTACGTCACCATGGTCCAGCTTTACGACCCGGCCATCTGCTGTGCCAGTGAACATCACATCTGTTTAAAAACAGGAAGGAACAAGGGTGTTACTGGGTTAGCCTGAAAACTGGGCTCACATCACCTTCTATAACAGAGGCGACCGGTTTGTGCTTTTTATCTCCAGGGGAAATGGCAGCTCTGAAGATGAAGGCAAGCCGTGTCTGCAGACAAAAGTCCTGAACACGCGCAGCAACAACCCCGTGGAGGTGCAGAATCAGCACGGAGTAAGGGCGCAGCAGACAGCAGTCAGTGATGCACACAGGGGTTCTACCCTGAAAGGAGCAGGGGCCCTCGAGCTGACACTTGGCGCTGGGGGCTGTTCACGTCCTCCTCATTTGAGTGTCTGCTGAGCCAAGTGCACCCAACCAAAGGGGAAGAACTGCTGGGCGGGCCCTCGGAGCCACGTCAGAGCAGCCTGAGCGCTCACCTGAGCAGCACAGACAGCAGTGCTGGGACCACCCAGAGACTGCGGTGACCCGCAAGCTCATGAAATGCTCCTTGTTTCTAATGTGTGTGGCAAACTCCAGGGCCACCACTAACAAAAGTTTTTAAAGTGAGTATAACTGATATGTTAAGAAAGAAAACAGAATTGTAAGATGCTCAACTGAAACTGCTCAAGTCAAAAAGAGTGGAAGAGAAAGTAAGGAACAAGAAAACAAAGACAATGAAAAGAAAACAGTAACAAATATGGCAGACACTAATCCAACCACAGCTGACCCCTGAACAACCTGGGGGCTGAGGTGTCAACCTCTGCACAGTTTTGAAGTCAGTGTATAACTTTACAGTCAGACCTCACATCCGCGGGTTCCCGCACCTGATTTAAGCAACTGCGAATCAATCCCGTGAATAAGTGGGCCCACACAGCTCAAACCTGAGCTGTTCAGGGATCAGCTGTGTATCAGTTATCATTTTAAATGTCAATGGTATAAATACCCCAATTAAAAGACAGACGGTCAGAGTGCATCAAAAAGCAAGGCCCAACTACAGGCGGCCTACCAGAAACCCTCTTTAAACACACAGACACACGCAGATCCGAGCTGCCGGGCTACAGCAAGCTGTACCGTGCTCACACCAGCCAAGAGGAAGCTGGAGTGCCCTGCTGGCCGCAGGCAGCGCAGAGCAGAGCTAAGGGAACCATCGGGAGGAAGGGGGCCGGCACTCATGACAAAGCACCAACTGCGGAGAAGAACCGGCAGCCCCAACACATGTGCGCCTCACAGCAATCACCAAAGAACAGGAGGCAGAGCTGGCAGAGCCGCAGGAGACGGAGGCGGGGACCTCAGCACCCCCCGCCCCCAGCAGCGGACGGCTCCCGCAGACGGAGTCAGGAAAGACACCGAGGAACCACCAGCACCATGGGCTAACTGGACATAACTGTCATCCTTCAACCACCTCATGCCAGCAACAGCGGAATACCTATTCTTCACAAGCTCACGTGGAACGTTCACCAAGATGGACCACATTCTGTGTCACACACCTTAACAAATTTTAAAAAAACAGAAATCATACAATGTCTGCTCTCAGACCAAAATGAAATTAAACTAGAAGTCAGAAACAGAAAGAGAGCAAGAAAATCCCCAAATACTTAGAGATTAAACAACTCACACTTCTAAATAACACACAGGTCAAAGAAGAAATCACAAGGGAAATTAGAAAAAGTTCTGAACTAAATGAAAATGAAACACAACCTGTCAAAATCTGCTGGATGCAGAGAAAGCAGTGCTTAGAGAGGGCGACAGCATCAAAGGCCTGTATCAGAGGAGTAGACAGACCTCAAACCAATTATCCAAGCTTCCAGGAAAAAACCAGGAAAAGAAAAAGTAAATGAAACCCTAGGTAGGCAGAAAAAAGAAATAAAAATTAGAGCAGATATCAATGAAATTGAAAACAAGAAATCAAGAGAGGAAAATCAACAATACCAAAAGCTAGTTCTTTGAAAAGATTGATAAAATACGTCATCTCCAGACCAGGCTAGCAAAGAAAAGACAGTAATTACCAGCAGCAGAAATGGAAGATGGAACATCGCTACAAACCCCACAGACGTTACAAGGATAATGAAAGCATACCACGAACAAGTGTGTGTCCACAAGTTTGGTACCGGAGATGAAATGGACCAATTCCTTCAGAGACACGATCTGCCAGAACTCATACGAGAAACAGACTGCTTGAACAGGTCTATGTCCACTGAAGAAATGAATCAACGGTTACCACCCTCAAGAACAGCACCAGGCTGACAGGCTCACTGACGAGCCCCACCAGACACTTAGGGGAGGGACCGTCTCTCCCAGAGAACAGAAGCAGAGGGAACGCTTTTCAACCCGTTCCACGAAGCCAGCATGGCCCTGGTACCAAACCCAGGTAAAGTCACTTCAAGGAAACAGACCAGTATCTCTCATGGACGAAGATGCAAAAATCCTCAACAAATCTCCGATCTTTCCCCTCAATTTGGCTGTGAATCCAAACTGCTCTAAAACGTAACGTGTGATTAAAGTAATTCAAGGATGTTCATGGGTGATCCTCCCCCAGAATCCCGAGGTGAGCGCATCCCTCCACCGTCAGCCACGTGCAGCCCCCCCCACCCCCACCTGAGGCAGCAGCCGTCACGCCGCAGTAGGGAACCAGAAATGTCACCAGGAGGACACACAGCTCCTTTAGGAGAGAAAAGGGAGCCTGAGGACAGAGCAGGATGAGACTCCAGGCCAAGTGGGAAAGACAAGAAAAGCATTCTCAGGGAGATCTTTTAAAAAGATCACTTTAAGTCTCAAAGTTCCAGTTTTAAATATCAATACTGAATTCTTTTTAGCAAAACACACAATTTGGGAAAATAATAAACATCAACGTCTCTTTAAGAGAAACGCGAAGCTCTGGCATGATGCACCCATCCCTCGTGGGCAACTCTGACTCTGCCAGACAAACAGCAACGGCCACTGCAGCGCGGCCCCCACCTGCCGAGAACAACGGGACCACTCTCGCTGCAGGGCCTCGGCCTCGAGGGCAAAGCGCTGGGAGGCCCTCCCGCCACTCAGGTCCAGAGCCTGTCCGTTAACTGCTTTTACGACTCCTCCGTCGCATCCTCACAGGCAGAGAAGGCCTGTTCCAGGTGCTGCAGAATCCAGAATTAGAACCAGACCCTATTCTGGTTCTTAGGTTTGGGCACCTGAAGCAGATGGTTACCCTTAAATGTACCCACCGAAGTGAGCTTTAAGAAAAACAGAAATATTGAGAATAGTTCCTGTTCTTTTCACAGATGAAATCTACACAGAGACAATCTGAGCAAGAAAACAAGGTCTCGTCAAGCACCCCCTGCCCAGCTCTGACAAGTAAACCAAACATCAACGTCAGCGTTTTTCTCCCTCCTCTCGTCTTAAAGGGCCCAACAGTCTGAGCAGAAGAAAGTGCTCCAGAGACATGAACTCAAAATCACCCAGCACTGAAACAGCCTGCAACTCGGAGAGGCGAGAGGCCCCCACAGCGAGTCTGCTGGACAAACACGCACGTCCACAGCCAGGAAGCCTGCCCTGGGTCTCCCCACTCGGGCAAGTCAGCTTGAGGTCCCAGGCCTTTACTTACCCCCGATATTTGCTATAGACTCCGGCCCAATAAGTTGGTTTTCAAACAGCCGTTCCGCCTGTCGTAACTTTGTGTTTGGTTGCAGAACACCGAGCAAGAGAGGGGGTTCTTTGAAGCTGGAAAATAATGCAATTATAGGGATCTGTCTGTAAAAACACATGAAGAAAGTATTTACTGGGACCTACAAGGACCTACATGCAGACTCCCCGTTCTTTAATAAATCAGGCACATTCCAGTAACATCCTTAGTTGCCAGAAGCACAAGTTCAGGAAAAAAACTTCCCGAGCTACCGAAAAGGTCATAGCACAAAACAGTACTGAAAACAGAAACGCGGCTAATGCCACTGAGAACACCAGGCCCACCTGTCCAGTTGCTCACACCCTCTGGTTCACACCCCTTCTCTCTCACTGGCCACTCCAGTCCAGCTGAGACAGAGGGAGAGGTGTCGACACTTCTGGCTCCAGAGAAGAGAGACGGTACCATGGCCCCTTCATCCCACATGGGCAATCCTGCCTCCTGCCTGTCACCCTCCCTCTGGGGCCTGGACCCCCCTCCCCTCACGCAGAAGCGGCTCCAGGAGCTCGTCACTCTCCATCCACAGGCAAATGGAGGCGGGGGTTGGGGGGTGACTAAGACCCACAGCCCTCCTGGTGCCCCTGCTCCCCAAGGGCTGTCAGCAACTGCGTACCGACCTGCTCTGGAGGAGCCCTCGCCCCGGCCTGTCCTGATCCCCCAGATGGCCTGGAGATGGACCCCCAAGGAGGCACTCCCACCAGCTGCACCCGGCCTGCCCCCACATCGTCCACCCCGGCCAGCAGGGTTGGCGGGCCCCGCCATGCTGCTGTGGGGAGACTGCAGCACTGGCCCCACCCAGGGGGCCCCCTCCCTTGCTCTTTCTGCTCTGATGGGAGTTTAAAGCAGCCCTTTCCACTGCCGACAGCATCACTCTCCTCACACCTCAGCTCATGTCTGTTCTCACGCTGCCTGCCAGTCCTCTGCCTCCATTCTGGGTCTCGGGTCGCGGGAGAGGCCCGTCGGCCACACCAGTTCCCTGGGCTCCTCCTCACAGCAGATGGCTGGCTCTGCAGGACCACCGATCCTCCGCAGCCCCCGCCCCGCCCTAGCCTGTCAGGACTTCACACCCATCTTCCGCCTGAATTTCGTCACCTTCACTGAGACCAAAGGTCTTCGGTCACGAAGACCCAGCCCTCCCCGCCCTACCTGATACTTACCTGTCCACCACCCTACCATTCCCCTCCTCCCAAGACCAGCTCCCCAGCCCAGGTGTTGACCTGCAGCTGGGGACGCAATTCACACTCCCACTTGCTGGCTGGGTCACCCAGAAAGGTCAGCTGGTACTTGGGGTAGGCTGAGCTGCATCCTTCTCCACGCTGGGGGACGGCTGGAGAGGGGCCCTCGCAGAGGACACCCACACACCATCCACCACGAACCTTCACTTTCACTTACGAAACACCAGCGCATGTTCAGTTGTACATGTTATACTGCCTCCACACTGAGGCAGGGTTCTTATCTGAAGTGTCTGACATGGGCCAACTCAGAGGAGGCTGCAGACAGCGTCGCCACCTGGGCAGTTTCGAGGGAAACAGGAACTTACTGAACCAGACTACACAGCCCTGATGTCATAAATCCTCACACCAAAGAGAGCCTGGCTCTGCACGACTGTAAGTACAAATGTGGATACACTCCCGCCCCCGAGCTGCACAGTATCGTCTCAGTCCCGGTGGGCTGCACAGACCCCACTGATGAGGGGCAACTCGGGAGGAAGAGAACACTAATTACAAGGTTTTAAATATCAGTCACCATAAAAAGTAAACAAGGCAACTGGAACTTAACCACCACTTGTGTGTGCTTCTGCCACTCCGAAGGAGCTCGGGCTAACCCTCTCTAACGCTCAGGCTTCTCTTGTTTGGGGTTTCTCCAGGTTTTGCTTTGGGTTGTAGCTTTGTTCTTGAAACACTAACAGGGAAAATACTGGGCATGTATTGTGTAACATCAAACGAGGCACTGAAGAAATCACAAACCTCTATTTCTCATGGTAACTTACCTTTCAGACCAGGCTGGCTTATTACTCGAGAAGCTGTTTCAGCTGGTTTATTCTATTTTGTCGGGCAGCCCCAACCCGCCCGGCCCAGGACAGTGGGGCAGCTCACCTGAGGGGCTGTGGGTCTATGGGGGAGTCCAGCAGCATCACGGCTACAAGCAGGGGGGCCAGCAGGGACACAGCCAGCATCAGGAAGGTGGCTCGGAACACTCTGCCACTGAAGGAGCTGCCGGGACAAAGTACACGAGGCGTCAGCAGGGCTCAGGCGGACTGGCCGCGGTCTCAGCCCTCCCACCCAGCCTCCCCCACCATGACCTCAGTGACAGGGACGATCAGCACTGTTTGCTAGGATGGCAAGCATGCCCTTGTTCTTATTCAATTGTCCAGCTTGTGGGCCACTCTTATCAGTTACTTTCCAGGTGGGATGATAAGCCGTATGCGATCCTCAAGCAAAGGTTAAATGCAGGCAAACCAAGGACCACTGGGCACAAACTAATGATGAGAGAGCTGCACTGCAAGAAAGGAGCCTGCCCCCCCCAACGTGGGAAGAGGTGGCTCTCCGCCACCACCTCCTGCTGCCACCTGTCCCAGAGCAGCGGCACTCAGAACCTGTGCCCCCAAGTCCCGGGTTGTGTGGATGAAAGAGGCAGAGACAAACTCATGAAGGAGATGGAAGCAGCGCAGCCTGAGCGCCCCCGACCACTTTGGGCATCGCACAGCTGACAGCTGGAAAGGCAACTAAGGCTCTTCAGACACTGACAGTTAAAGAACCTACAGCATCACACCCCAGGTCATCACTGCTACAGCCGCAGGAAGATCCAAAAATGCGCCGGGAACCTCATGCGAAGCGTGTGGACACAGGGCCGACGGTCCTCACACACGTCATCACCCGCCCAGTGGACAAGGAGCCCTGCAGCCTCTTGCTACGAAGCGCGCTGTACAGGATCACTGTGTACTTGCATTAAGTGTATCCACATCTACCACACACTTGAAATAAGATTAACTTAAAGCAAATTAAAATCATGAGCTCCTATGGTGGAGAATCTTTCTTTATCAAAAAAAAAATCAGGACTCACACATAAGAAACCAACTTAACTTACGGGCAGTGTTTCATTTGACTTTTGACAGGATGGTATCAATGCAGATTGTAGAAACAAGGGGGCCTGAGGCCAGCCCCAACTTACCCAAGCACAACCATGCCACTTCAAAGGAGCTCCTGCACCCCAAAGCCCACTGAGAATCGGGGCTTGGGGCAGGGTAGTCTCAAACTCCTGCCCACTTCTGAACATGTACGGTTTTTTAATTTTATTATTTTTTGTTAAAGTATAGTTGATTGGCAACGTTGTTAGTTTCTGGCGTCCCACAGAGGGACTATTCTTGCTCATGTCTTTCTCACTGCAGGTGATTACATCCAACGTAGTTCCCCGTGCTGCACGGGAGGCTCTTGACATTTATCTAGGAGCTCGCAGTCTTTAGGAGTAAAAGCAAGCAGTCCTGGAGCAGCAACGTGTCCGAAGCAGCAGCGAAGCACAGAGGAACTGCCCAGAGGAGCCCGGGACAGCTTCATGAGGAGCTCCATAATTCATCATTTCAGCTCTCTGGTAAATTACCAAAATGCTAATGAAAAAATGAAAGCATGATCTTTTGAATCTAAGATGTGTTTCCATCAACTTCTCCTGTTCCCTCTTGTCTTCACCCCAACTGTATATAGGCAAATGTTACTGTCCTGCTGAGCATTGTTGAGACCAGAACACACATGATTTTAATAAACAAATAAAGCAGAAAATAAATCATTCTGCTTCCACTGGGGGTAGCTGGAAACGACAGAGTGCACCCTGCATGTGGGTAACACTACTGAAGTGCCTGAATCCCGAGTCAGTCTGAGTGGGAGGGACAGGCTGTTCCTAGGGCTGCTGGGTGGCAGGCGGCCCTGCTGACACCTGGACTTCAGCACAGTGAAACTAGGTGCGACTTCTGACCCAGATCTGTAAGACGATCTACTCGCGTTGTTGACGCTGAGTGTGTGGTCCTTTGTCATGACAGCCACAGACTGACACAGGTTTCTAACTAAATCCGGTACCAGGAATGAGGTGCTGCTCTAACAAATACCCAAAAATGAAGCAGCTTTGGAATCGAGCTGTGGGCAGAGCCAAAGGCAGCCTGAGAGGTCTGTGGTGAGGGACCCGAAGAGGGTGACATGCAGCGAGCTCCCCGCGGGTCAGCAGGTGGGACCCTGGCCTCTGTGGATGGCCAGGAAGCAGGCAGAGGCACAGTGGCCATTGCCCGGCCCACGGCCAGAGGGCCAAGTCTCACCCAAGCCCGTGGGCGCCATCAGCATCGCCGCCTGCCAAGGACGGGGGATGGGAGAAGACGCCCGGACCAGGAGCCCTCAGAGTCGGGCTCTGAAACGCTCCGCAAAGTGAATGTGATTCTCTCTTCTGGATGTTTAGGGTAAGCGGAACCAATGTGTGGGACCTCGGTGAGCCGCCCCCTCATTCAGCGTCGTGTCTGGGCTCACCGAGCTGCAGCGCGCCAGCACCTCCTCCCCTCCATGGCTCAGCTCCACGCACGTGTATCCACTCACCTGCTGCCGGACGTCTGGGTGGGAGCAAGACAGGGAGTGACTACTTAAGGGGAACAACGTGTTTCCTAGGGTGATGAGAAAATTCTGACACCAGAGAGAGTGGTGGTTGCCAGACACTGAACACCACAGACTGTGCGCTCTAACGTGCTTAATCTTCCGTGACTCTCGTCTCAAAAAACGTTAACAGTGACGGAAATGCCAAAGTAGACTGTGGTGACTGTTGCAGATCTCTCTGAATATGTTAAAAACCCTAAACTGCACATCCTAAACTGGTGAACGATAGTACGTGAATTACATCTCAACAAAGACGTCAAAAAGAAAAAGTAAGAGAGCAACTCCGCAGACCGCCCATCCTGGCTGGGACATGTGTCACTCAGGACTTCCCTGAGAGCCCAGCCTCTCAGCCTGATGGACACAGGGCATGTGGCGGGAATGATCTGGTCCTATGGCTCCTTCAAAGGTGGAGTTCCAAAAAGCAGGCCACGTGGTCCTACAAAACCTCTCTGCAGGGCCCAACAGGGAAGGATGAGCGACCCTTCAAAGGGGGCTCACATAACCCACCCACCCCTGCAGCAGAGGTGCTGCCCCATGCAATCTCACCAACAAAAAACGGGGACGCTGGCCAAAGCGCCCCCTTACCTTTCCTTTGCCCGACACAATCCACATAAAACAGATTCATCTCATCTGTCTGGGACCCTATGTGGTTAGGTCTCCATTTCTACACTTCAGAGTACACTTTAAAATCTTACTTTAGTAATCCAATTCAGAGCTGGTGGCAGCCTGCTTGAATATCCTGTTGCCCCTTTCACGACAGGGAAAGGCTCTCTCATCTCCAAAACAAGGAGTCCACCCAGGACAGAAAACGAATGCTTACAGATAGAAAGGTGGTCAGAACTCAAGTGATGACCTGTGTCCACACAGCTTACCCTTGCCGGGCAGCCAGCCAGCACCCTTTGACAACCAGATACAAAGAGCTGGAGAAGAATCTGGAGGACACCCAGCCCAGGGCTCCCAAGGGTGGCACCTCCCTGGGGGCAGCTGTAAACAAGGCCAGAGAGTCTGTCTGGTAGGTTCAAGATCCCCAGTTGTTCTTAACGTGCAGCTGGACACCACTGGCCTGCTTCAGCCCCTCCCCAGCAAAAGAAGTCCATCAACACCCAGGCTGACTGCCAGCCAGCCCCTACTGGAAAGTTCTGCACAAGGTCAAGTTTTAGAAAAGGCAGCTCACACAAACGAGCCAAAGACAGCCTCAGGCCACTTACTTCTTCACGCAGGCTGAGACCCTTAGTTCAAAAGGCCCAGCAGAGCAGAACTCAAATCTTACATATCCAATTATTTTAAAATAGCCCAAACAAGCAAATTTTTAGCCATTTAGAGACTACCTGCTTTGTATACTCTATGAAACCTCCTCGAACAGCTGTTACCCACAGATAAAACCCCCTGCCCCCGCCGCTGCCCTCAGAGCTCACTGATCCACTCACCTTGACCCGGGGCCCCACTCGCCCCCTCTGTCTGTGAGACTTCCCAGCTCTCAATCCTGCCAGGGTCACTAGGGAGCCCGCATGTGCGGCTGCCCCTCACAGACAGACATACACTGTCCCTCCTCAGCCCTGCCATGCCTCTAGCCTTCTACGTAACACAAAAAGAACTCAATGTTTAATTTTGGTTCATTTTAATCAATTTAAACTGAAACAGCTACAATTTGCCCAAGTGGCTTCCTCATCAGACAGCACCCACCACCTTGGAGCCCCTGACACCCCTTCGCAGCCCAGGGCGGGTCCAGTCCTTTCCCTTGGGGACCCTGGCTGCCCCACTGGCTCACACATCACATCATGAGGAACACGCACCCTGCTGCTCGTGCTGACCCGCCTGCTTCTGTCACCCCAGGACCCCAGCCCAAGACCACACCGCCCCGGCTCTCTCCCTCTTTGTCCTCCCCAGGTGGAGCACCACCAGCCTGGCATGAGCCCCTCAGACGGTGGGAATGGCAGAACATTCTGGTTGCTTCAGAGCTTGTCAGAGTCCCCCATAAAGGGTGAAGCCCACAACTCAAGGCAAAGCTCTAGTCAAACCATAAACTGTCAGTCCACAGAACAGGTTAGCCATCGACAGTGAGAAATGAGGGGACATTATACAAAAACCTGGGCTCCCAGCTTCTCGTGAAAAAGTGGGAGATCTGGCTCCACGTGACCTATGCTGCAGGGTAGGGGCTCCCTTTCTCCCCATCCCCCAACACGTCAGGAGGACTAAGAACCAAACACTGTGACTGATGTGTACACAGTGCTGAGCCTGGAGCACAGAAACACACGGAAAACCTCAGGCAGCGGATGGCACTCTGCGGGCACCTGAGTCAGACAGCCGGGTGCACAGCTCCTTGGGTTGGGGGCTCCCCACGCATGCTCTGGGCTTCTTTTAGCCCAAGGTTCATTAACTTTTTGGCAAGTCCACCTCACTGCTGGCTCCACAAACTCAGATCCAACTATAAAGCGGCCTCTCCTCTGCCACCTTCACTCAC
The DNA here is from genome assembly GCF_009834535.1 of Camelus ferus. Lineage (NCBI taxonomy): Eukaryota > Metazoa > Chordata > Mammalia > Artiodactyla > Camelidae > Camelus > Camelus ferus. The sequence continues at coordinate 16,171,541 of NC_045714.1, read as the reverse complement.
CGCCGCCGGTGCACACCTGCACTGCATCCACTCAGAAAGAGGACCCGCCATTCATTCGTACCTTTTTCTCTGACAAAGCTCTGCACCTGCCCATCCTGCTCTTTCCTCCCCAGCCTGTGTTGACACATCCCAGAAAGTCAGCAACTTCCTTCCCAGGTGCTGTCTGGGAAATCAACTTGTTTGCCCCAACCTCTACACCCACACCCTGATATTTCCTAACAGCCTCTAAGGCACGACAGTGATCACAGTGACGCAACAGGATTGGACAACTGTCGGCTCAGCTCCGCCTTACGAAACCCTGTGACTGCACCAGCCACAAGTGAAGGGCTTTCTCTAAACGATTCTGCTCACAGGACATCAGGGCCTCGAATTATGGACCAAAGTCCTGACCAACAGACTCCGTGAGATCAAAATAGGCCTGCGATTTTTATGGGAAACACTTTAGGCCCAAATCCACGGGAGACCAGAACCCCAGGTACCAAGGGGATCCCTGGAACCTGAGAGTCACACACAATGGCTCAGGCTTCCCAAGAGACTGCACCCTGCATTGGTTCACCTGTCATACTCCTTTAAACTGGGCTCCTAGACTCTGTTTTAGCATTGAAAACAAATTTAAAACAAGGGCAAAGGGCAATGGGAAAACACACGCCCGGGGAAGAGCTGAGAAGAGAACTCGGGATTCCCAGCTCCTGACAACTTCATGCATTATGATGGCCCCAGCTGTTTCTGCACACTGCCTCCCTGACGCCTCAACCTTAAAAAGGAAAATGGACCTAATAGAGATTTTTGATTAGTCTAAAACACTTGAGAAGTTTATTCAAAGAGCACCTGCTAAATTTTCACCTCTTCACTCCTGAACACACAGACACTAAACATAGCTGTCTCTCTTCCCAGACACAACTATGTTGCAAAAACAGAAGGAATGCTTTCCACTGGCCCCTGAATCATGACTGAAAAAACTCCTCTGTGACTTGCCTTTTAGAGCCCACACGCCCCTCTCTGCTATAACTCTCCTTCAAAGGGGTTCCTCTTACTAGCATCAGTGAATCAATTCAGTTCTTCTTGCCAAAGACTGTCCCTCGTTCAGGATGTACCGCACGCACAGGCATCCAATGAACATTCCCAATATTTTTATCAACATGTAAGTCAATCAAGGGGGAGGGTACCGCTCCAGTGGTAGAGCACACGCTTAGCAGGCAGGAGGCCCTGAGTTCAATCCCCAGTACTTCCTCTAAAAATAAATAAACCTAATTACTTCCCCCATCGCCAAAATAATTAAACAAATAAGCCAATCAGTTCCACACTTGGAGCTTGGACTCTGTGGGGCCTCTTGCTTCTAATAATTCAAAGTTACGACACTCTCGGCACAAAGGTAAAAAAAAAAGAACCTTGAGAATTTTAAAGGCTTATACTTCGTTCTTTACCTAAAGAGCAAAGCATACTTAAATTCCGGAAGCTTGGGAGAAGCAGTGAAAGCCAAAGCCCCGAGATTTCTTTTACAGGCACCAGTGACTACTGCGTCCTCTGCGTCTCCGTCCCTAGCAGTAAAATGCTCGAGGCTGGATTCTCACAGAAACTGCTCAACTCCGTCCCTTCCGTGCCCCGCTCTTCCTGAAAACCGCGCCGAGAAGACCGGGTGCGGAGGCCGCTCTCCGCGGGCGACCGCGCAGGCAAGTGCGGGCGGGCCCGGGGAGACGCAGGCGGCGGCCGGGGGTCAGAGGGGCCCGGGAGCCGGGCAGGGACGCTACGACCGCGCTGGAGGGGCGGCAGGTGCCCCGCGCGCCGGGAGCCGAGCGCTCCCTCCCGGTGAAGCGAGGCTGCGGGACACTGAACTGACCCCGGTTCGCCTCTGTCAGCGCCCCGCTGCGGGCCCGGCCTACCTGCCGCCCTTGGCCTCCGGGGTCCGGCCGTCATCCGTGACGACCTGCGGCCGGAGAGGCCGGCGCTGCCGTAACCCGTCGGCCTCGCTCATCGTGCCTGTGCGCCCGCCGCCCGGGCCGCGCGTCTACTGCCTCAGGCCCGGCGCCAGGAAGTGACGCACAAGACCCCGCCTCCCTCCTCGGCCGCGGGCCGTCCTGCCGCGAGCCCCGCCCCTTCCGGACGCTGGGTGGGCGTGGCTGCCGGGTGTTTCCCAACGAGTCCGAGCTCGCGCGGTCCCCGCCCAGCGTCCCGCGGCCGGTTCCGCACCGACGCGGGCAGAAGAGGGCGGCCGCTAGTGCTGCGCCTTTCGTGACTGTCACTGCGGCGTTCGGCGAGGTTATCCGGTGAGGCCGGGCCCCGAGAGCGGGACCGGAGCCCTCCCGGAGGGGGCGCTCTGCCCGGCCGCCGAGACCCTTGCGGGACTTGGGCGCGCTAAGCGCGTAGACGGGGACTCGCGGCCGCCTCGGGCGTCTGGCCGGGGACGGAGCCGGACGTGGACGGGTCTTGGGGCAGAAGCGGGGAGGAGGCCTTCCAGGCAGAGGAAAGCAGGTTCTGTTACGTGCAGCGCGTCCCCAGGAGAGGCTGCTGGGGGCGGAGCAGTGAGAATCGATTTCCGCACTGCTCGTGAAGGCCGTGGCCTTGCTGGTGCTGGAGGGCGCTCGTGTACATCCAGGTGTGCAGGGCCCCGGGTCACGTCCGGGCCTGGCACCGGGGGAATGCAGCCAGCACAGCTCCGTCAGGGCCGGCCTCAGGGCAGTGCACGCTCTGCGCGCCCGCCTGTCTGGGTCGTCGCTCCGGCCTGGAGCCCTGTATTTCTAATTCTAGGCCTCCCTGCCTTTGTCCCTACGATTCCTTCTTTCTGTGAAATGCTTCCCTTCACCTCCACTTGGCCAAACCAGTTTTTTATCGGTCGGGACCCACTTCATTTGCTGAAAATCCTTCCCCGAACTTACAAAGCAAGACATCTTCCTTGCCTTAAGGCACTTTCATTGTGTCCCAGTTAGAGGACAGCCTTTTGCACTAGTTATTTGTATTCCATGTCACCCGAAAACAGCCAGGAAAATAATAGAAAGTTAATTGAACTTGCTGCGGCAAAGGGATGTGCCAGAGGACCCGTGACTCTCCCCCAAACGGGAGTTACAGAAGGGTCCTCGGAGGCCTGCTGCTGGAGTTAGCCGTAGGTGGTCTTGGCAGGGATGGGTCAGACCTTGTAACCAGGAGAGTCACTGGAGGAGTCAGGGAGGGGGCAGCCAGGGACCAAGTTAGGTCCCGGGTTAGGCCAGCCAAACCCCCTCCCCGCATCTGGAGATGGGGGCTGAGGCCCAGTTCCAGGGGTGCTGCTTTCCCTGGCATTTGCCCATAAGTTACCCTTGCCAGGAGGACCATCCTAGTGGTTGGACTCCGTGATCAGATAGCAGATCACGGCTGGGCCAGAGCCTGTGATGCTGGGAATGGCTTTGACAGGCCCCCAGCATCTGGGGATGGGGCGCTGACAAAGTCGGGAGCTTCACCAGGAGGGGGCCCAGGCATCCTCCTTGGAAAAGTCAGTCTGTAGCCCTCTCATGCTGTCCTGACCAGACCAGATTGTTCGGAAGAGGGCTGTTGGGCCCGGACTTGCCAGGGCGTGCAGAGGGGGAAGACCAGTTCTTTCCGCAGTGAGCCCCCTTTCCCTACATGCAGAGTCCTCCCCCAGCCTCCCTCCCCGCTCCCCAGGGGACTCAGGACAGACCCAGGCTCCTTCTCTGGACACCTCTCAGGGCACCAACTCGGTGTGTTCTGCTCTGAAGCCTGCATCTCATCCAGGGAAGGATACAGACACCCTGTCCACCCCATCTGGAGTAAGGATGGCCTGGCAGGGGCGGGTCACAGGAGGCTGAGCTGCTCCCTGTGGCGTGGACTGGGCGGCCGCATGTGGTTTTGCTTCCTGGTCCTCTGAGTTCTAGCCCAGCACCTACCACCAGGGCCCCCATCACACGGGATCTCCGGGGAGCTCTGGCCACGTGGCACCTGAGCACTCCACTGTGGCTGCAGCCACCAAGGAACTAACATTTTGTTTACTTGATCTGGCTTTTTAGTGACATGTAACGAGCCATGTGTGACTAGTGGTTGGCCAGCACAGGGACCTAGAGACAGTGAGGTCCACCACATAATGGCTGCTTGCTGTGTGTTTCCCCCGTGAGGTGAGTGTTTTTACGTGTTCTCTTTTGAGAATCTTAAGAATTATATTCAACAGCAAAGAATAGCATTATTTGATTTTTTTTAAACCCCCAAAAGAAAACAATAAACAAAATAAAGCTTTATTTGAACTGCCTTGCAGGTCATTTTGAGGCCCTGGCCACTATCCCAGGTTAGGGCTAAGTCACTTCTAACCGCAATCTGCCAAGTCCAGCAAAACTCGGCAGGTACAGGTGCGTGGTTCTGTGTTGTCAGCACTGCCAATCTGTGCACCACAGCCAAGGCCGCCTGGCCTGGTCTGGTCACCTGAGAAGCCAGCACAGCTACGTATGGCAGGGGCTCAGCACAGGGCCTCGCCCGCTGTGGGTGCAGATTCGGGCAGCCCTCCCCGTCCTGCAGGACCCAGCTCCGCAGGCCACCTGCCCCGCACTCCAAGCATCAGCCCACCTGTGCCTGGCTAATCAGGCATTTTGCAACCTAACGGTCAACATCGACCTGCTGAGTTCCAGGGACCTAAGGCACCTTTGACAGGGAGAGACCTGACTCAGAGCAGGAAGGAAGGGCGGTTTGTGGGGACCCAGTTCCGGCCTGACCAGTGAGTCTCGGCTTCCCTGAACAGCCCTGCGGGTGGAGCCCGCCAGCAGCCTATGAAGAGTGGGCAAGGTTGGGGGTGAGGAGGCCATCCAGACCACAGCTCCCAGAAACCACACGTGACCGGACCCGCTTCCGACCTGAACAGTGCGCCCTTCCCCACAGCTGCTCAGGAGTTAGGTGTCATTGCACTTAAACCCAGAAAGTAGAAACACACCAGAAATGGACGCTGTAGGCTTGAAAGGTCTCAAGACAGCTGTGTTCAGAGGTACAAACATTTACAATTCATATTTCAAATATGCCAAACAGTACCTAAAAGTGCACATTTCCGCACGAGCAGAGGCGAAAAAGTAGCTTTTCGTAACTGTTAGAGTGTACAAGTGAACCACACGCTGCACGTGTGTCTGCACCATTCTTCTAAAATGTAAAAGAATAAGATTTCTCCCTTTCGTTCCTAGAAACACCTGGGGGAAAATGACTGCTTCTCGTTCCCAGTCATCTGAGCAGGCACTTGCACCAGGTGCCCCGCCTTCCCACGCTGTCTGGAGAGGACATGGGGACGAGGTGATAGCGGCTTCCCCCCAGGAAACCCAGGTCAGGGCAAGTGGAAAGAAGCTCCCCACTGCTGAGGGGACCTCGCCAAGGACTCTCCAGGGGAGGGAAGGCGGGGACGTTGGGACTTCACATTAAGGGCGGTGTGGGCTCTGTGCTGGGGGGACACACACGGGGATGGCCAGGAATCTCCCAGCTTGGAGCTGTGTCTGGAGCACAGGTTGGCGCCGGGTCTCGGCAAAGCCCATCATGGGCCAGCCGCCTGCTTGTCTTTGTACTTGTGGTAGGCACTCAGGATCTCTGTGACGACGCTGGGGTCCTCCAGCGTGGTGGTGTCCCCCAGGTCCTGGGCCTTGTCCGTGATGATCTTCCTCAGGAGCCTCCGCATGACTTTCCCAGACCGCGTCTTTGGAAGACGTTTCACTACCTGGCAGGGAAGGTGCAGCGTGAGTGCCAGGCGGCACCCGGACTCCCCCCCCCCCCCCGGCGTCCCTGCGCCTAGAGCTGAGGGGGCCTCTGCTGGGAGTACACCCAGCCCTGGGACCCAGTGGTGAACAGCTGGTGTGCAGCCCACCCCGGAGAACAGCGGGGCCGAGGCCTCTGCTTCTGTCCCCCTCCACCTGGACCTAAAGCTGACATCAACCCAAAGGGCAGGACCAGGCACGGGTCAGGGGTTTCACTGACACCCTCCACCCGGGAGGCCCCCCTCCGGACCGGAGCTGACCTCACCGCTGACACCTGCTTCTCTGCCCCCCTCACGAGGGAGGGCTCGCAGGTGGCAGCAAAGCCAGGCCACACTGTGGCCCCTTGTCTCCTCCCCCAGCTGAGGCCAAAGTGGCTTTTTTCTAATGAGAAGCAAGAGCTGCTTGAGAGGAGAATGTTGTCCTGCTTCATGTTTGAAATTTAGCATTTAACATTTTCTAACAACCACAGCCACCCAACATCAAGGCAATACATTAAAAACCGAGTTTGGGCCCCTAACTGTGAATGAGTCCATTTCACCTCTAGGGGGTTCAGGGGAAACTGGTCACCAGACCGACAGTTTGACCTCATGTGGCACCAAGTGAGGCTGGGCCCTCCTGCCTCAGGCCAGGCTCCTAGCTGAGGAAGGTAGTGGGTCAGTGTTAAAGGAAGGAGTGAAAAGCCAATGGGACTGAAAGCGTGGCCCAGCTCCTCCCCAGAACCAGCCCCAACACAGGCACCCAGTCAGGGCTGGTGGTGTCTCTCCCACAGGAACCAGATCCTGCTCAGAAAGCGGTGGGCGCTGAGCAACTCCATCCCTGTCCCAGGCTTGTTCGTGATGTCCAGTTCTCTGCAGTGACCAGCCTGCTCCCGAAACCAGCCTCATATGCTCAGCTCTCCCCACACAGGTGGCCATGTCTCCATCCCCCAAGGATGCAGGGCCCACCATTCTCACCCACCTCCTGGGAGAGGAGGCAGCTCCTGCCAGTTCTGGGGCGGACGGGAGGAGCCATCGACTCTGGGAAGCCAGGGGGAGGCTTAAAAGCAGCAGTGCTATGGCCCCGAGGCAAGTCCACTCACCAGAATATGATCGGGCACCGCGTACTTGGCAATCTTGGTGGCCACTGCAGACCGGAGCTCGTTCATCACTGCATCTGCGTCACCCGCGTCCTCTTTCAGCACGATGAAGGCAAACGCGGCTGGAAGGAGAGCAAAGGTGTGGGATGCGCTAGACCATGAATAAACCCAAAGCGTGTCCCCAGTGAGGACCCCTTACTCTGGGCCCCCTGCCCATCACTGCAGTGGGAACCACGGGGCAGCCACAGAGCCGCTCCAAGACACACGCCCTCTGCCAACGCGGCGGCTGCAGAGCTGGCCCAGGCGCTGTGACGGAGCGCGGGCGAGGGGACGCGTGACAGAGCAGGGCACCTCATACAGACCATCCCTGATAGGGCCGCCACAGCCCATGGACAGGGAGGAGGCTCCCCGAGCTCAGCTGGGCCGACTGGTGACAGCTGTGTGTGGATGAGCATCCTTAAAGGACAGTGGAGCTGGGGCCTCTCAGAGCCCTGACTTCCTTCTGACTTGCCACGCCTGCTTTTCAGCCACCCACCCGAATTCTCCACTCAGACAGACGGGAACCAGCAGCCAGACATACAAGTCTGTGCCTCGCGGAGGAGCCCTGGTGGGCGTGAGCCCAGGACTAGGGGGTCCTCTCGTGGGGGACACCCACCTTCTCCCTTGATGTCGTGGGGGTAGCCGATGACGGCCGTCTCCGGCACCTCAGGGTGGTCAGCCTGTGCACGGGAGGACGAGACAACAGAGATGAAACCCCGGCTGGGCGCTCGATGACCACCCCACACCTCAGCGCCCAGCTGCCAGGCTGGGGAGCCACACTCACCAGAGCGTCCTCGATCTCGGCCGTCCCCACCCGGTGGCCACTGATATTGATCACGTCGTCCATCCGCCCTGTGATCTGGTAGTAGCCTTCCGGGGTCCGGTAGGCGCCGTCCCCGGTGAAGTAGTAGCCTGCAGCACAGCGGGGGTCTCAGCACCAGCTCCGACCCAGGCCCGCGGGGCTCCCAGCACCCCACGGAAGGACGCGCTCCTGCCCCGCTGGCCTCCTCGCGACCCCACAGAGACCCTTCTCAGATGCCACAGAGCTGGTGCCGATAAAGGGCAGAGGGGCCCAACAGCCGGAGGCGGCCGGCTGCGGGAGCAGGAGGTGCGAGGGGCACAAGCCTCCCTGACAAGTGTGCGCTGAACATCGTCAGTTCCCACAGGGACACGTGGGCACGCACTCCAGCCCGACCGCATGAGCAGCGGGCAGGGACTGGAGCCGTGGCTTGTCCCCAGGGTGGCTCCCACCCCTCTCCTGGGAGCCAACAGCTTGCCCCCTCCCCAGGGCCCTCTCAGAGCTAAGGGAAGTAGGGCGGGTTCACCCACTGCGCTCGGACCTCTGAGCCTGAGTCCAGCAGTGGCGGGAAAGGCTCACCTGGGTAAGCCTTGAAGTAGGCGTCCAGGAATCTCTGGTGGTCTCCGAAGATGGTCCTGGCCATACCTGGCCAGGCCTGGGAGAGGCACAGAGCCCCAGAGACGTCCCCGCCCTCCACGACATTTCCCTACAGACCCGGGAGACACAGGAAGAAGCGACCCTGTCGTCATCTCCTAACTGCCAGCTTGACGCAGGCAAAGGACAAGGGCCCAGGAAGGAGCTGCCCGGGGCCTTCTCCTCCAACCAGAGAAGGGGCAGCGGAGGCTGGGAAGGTGCAGTGGGCTGGGCAGGGCACGAGGAGGGGACTCACCTGCTCATCCATGAGGACGGGGACGATGCCAAAGAAAGGCCTCATGGCCATGGCGGGTATGATCTCTGCCCCCTCCTCCGAGGGCCGTGGGGAGATGCAGATGCCACCCGTCTCTGTGGGGAGGACGCGGGAAAGGCCGCTAGGCCGGGGGCCAGTGACACGTTTACACCAACCTGGCCCTCTGGAGGAGGGGCGACTGCCCGTGTGGGGCAAGGAAACAGCCCCCAGGGACAAAAGGACCTTTGTCTGAGGAGAAACCCAGCCCCGGCACTGGCCCGTCTGCCCAGGAAAAGCCTTCCGTCCCAGGAGCCTTGGTGCCCACGCCGCCTCCCCCGTCCCGCCCCTCCTCCCCGGGGATGTGCTCACCTGTCTGCCACCAGGTGTCCACCACCGTGCACCGTCTGTCCCCCACCACGTCGTACAGCCACTCCCAGGCCTCCTGGTTGATTGGCTCTCCCACTGAAACCACATACGAGAGAGAAGACATTCAGAGATCTCAACAAAGCTGAAACCAAAATGGGCAGATTTTACAAGGAAGACAGCTCTGTAATTACCCTAAAACACACAAAAGGAGACTTGAAAGGGCAGTAAGATTATCACATTTACAGCCATCAAAGAACACGAATTACAACGAGATACTTTCCCCAACAGAGGGGCGAAATCAAGAACATGGAGCAGACACCAGCGCAGTCGCTGTCGGGGCCGATTCGGGGGGCAGTGCTGTTTCTCTCCAGCTGATACAAGGGCTCTGGACAAGGGCTGGTGGCAGAGTCCACGAGCACTAAGCACGTTTGTCTGTTACTGGAAACGGCACACACCCACCACAGGCAGACACGGACGAAGATGTCCCCGTGGGCAAAAGCTAACAACCGTCAGTGGAGAGCAGATGCGAAGTGAATCAGGGCACATTTGTGCAGTGGAAGCCCACACCAGGGAAGAGGGCAGCCACGCTGTGTGGCAGGGCCACCGCCCAAGCGAAGGCAGCACACGAGCCTCAGTCCACGAAGTTCAAGAACCAGGAACTCAGTCCGAGCTGAGCAGGTCACAGGGGCCGCAGAGGGGCACGGCTGGGGCACAGGGAGCCTGGACCAAGAAGGTCCACGGCTGCATCCGGGGTCGTGGTCGTCCTGCACTCACACACACACACACATGCAGCACCAGCTGACGAGCTGGGAAACGGACAAGGGCCCGAACACCCAGGCCCAGGGACTGTGGCCACGTGGGCCACACACTCCCTAGCACCCCTTCAGGATGCAGTCAGAGCCGGCGGGAAACTGCACGTCGTCTGTTAGGTCAGCGTCACAGAGGGGCAGCACAGTGTGACCACAGGCGGAGCTGTGTCTGCCCCTACGGTAGAGGTCAGCCTTCCCGGCCAGCTTCTGATTCTGTGTCTTTTCCCAACAAGAAGGTATCTGTGCATTTGTGAAACTGAAGTTTAAAATTTTTTCAAGAAACAAAACCTTGGGTAAGAGTCTTGAGAGAGCTGGATTCTGCTGACGAGAGAGGCTGCGCAAAGGGGCCGCCCAGAGCCCGCTGAGCTGTGTGGGCTGTGCAGCACTGGGGTCGGCCGGGGCCCACCAGGCTCACTGGGCCTCACGTCCAGGCACTGGAAGTCACTCTGGCTCACACACCGTTTACCAGAGACTCACACTGACGGCAACAGCCTGTTTGTGGCCCGTCAAACCCTCGTCCCACGTCTGCTTTCATCGCTAAAGAGAGGACTGCAGCAGCCAGAAGTAAAGAACGTCTGTTTGAAGATACAGGTGACCGCCGCCCTCCCTGGACCCAGAGCTGGCCTCCGCCGTGAGCAGACTCCCTTCCCCAGCACCTGGCCACGCGGACGTGCCGTGTGCAGGCTCGTCATTTTGGAAACCTTGAAGGAGGTCGCCCTGACTTGTTTGATGTTCTGTGTTCTGATACGGCGTGAAACTGCTGAAAACCAGGCTTCTCCAGAGCAGCTCCTCGGAGCTACAGTGCTCAGTTCGGCTCGAATAAAACTCTCTTCTGTTCTGATTACAGGCTGGTTACTGACTGTTTTTGTTGACAATACCCTGGTCTCAGGAAACACCCCCCCAGGGCTCTGCTGGTGGCGTTAGTTATACAGCAGGAATGCCTCCCAGACCAGCAAAATACACTGAGCCCAGTGAGCCTGTGAGGGCTCCCTGGTGTGGGGGTGTCCCTGGTGAAGGGGGTCCCTGGTGAGAGGGTGTCCCTGGTGAGGGTGGTCCCTGGTGAGGGGGTGACCCTGGTGAAGGAGGTCCCTGGTGAGAGGGTGTCCCTGGTGAGGGTGGTCCCTGGTGAGGGGGTGTCCCTGGTGAGGGGGGTCCCTGGTGAGGGGGTGTCCCTGGTGAGGGGGGTCCCTGGTGAGGGGGTGACCCTGGTGAAGGAGGTCCCTGGTGAGAGGGTGTCCCTGGTGAAGGAGTGTCCCTGGTGAGGGGGTGTCCCTGGTGAGAGGGGGTCCCTGGTGAGAGGGTGTCCCTGGTGAGGGTGGTCCCTGGTGAGGGGGTGTCCCTGGTGAAGGGGGTCCCTGGTGATGGGTGTCCCTGGTGAGAGGGGGTCCCTGGTGAGGGGGTGTCCCTGGTGAGGGGGGTCCCTGGTGAGGGGGTGTCCCTGGTGAGGGGGGTCCCTGGTGAGGGGGTGACCCTGGTGAAGGAGGTCCCTGGTGAGAGGGTGTCCCTGGTGAGGGTGGTCCCTGGTGAGGGGGTGTCCCTGGTGAAGGGGGTCCCTGGTGATGGGTGTCCCTGGTGAAGGAGTGTCCCTGGTGAGGGGGTCCCTGGTGAGAGGGGGTCCCTGATAGAGGGTGTCCCTGGTGAGGGTGGTCCCTGGTGAGGGGTCCCTGGTGAGGGGGGTCCCTGGTGAGGGGTGACCCTGGTGAAGGAGGTCCCTGGTGAAGGGTGTCCCTGGTGAGAGGGGGTCCCTGGTGAAGGAGTGTCCCTGGTGAGGGGGTCCCTGGTGAGGGGGTCCCTGGTGATGGGTGTCCCTGGTGAAGGAGTGTCCCTGGTGAGGGTGTCCCTGGTGAGGGGGTGTCCCTGGTGAGGGGGGTCCCTGGTGAGGGGGTGACCCTGGTGAAGGAGGTCCCTGGTGAGAGGGTGTCCCTGGTGAGGGGGGTCCCTGGTGAGGGGGGTCCCTGGTGATGGGTGTCCCTGGTGAAGGAGTGTCCCTGGTGAGGGGGGTCCCTGGTGAAGGAGTGTCCCTGGTGAGGGGGGTCCCTGGTGGAGGGTGGTCCCTGGTGAGGGAGTCCCTGGTGACGGGGGTCCCTGGTGAGGGGGGGTCCCTGGTGAGGGGGTGACCCTGGTGAAGGAGGTCCCTGGTGAGAGGGTGTCCCTGGTGAAGGAGTGTCCCTGGTGAGGGGGTGTCCCTGGTGGAGAGGGGGTCCCTGGTGAGAGGGTGTCCCTGGTGAGGGTGGGTCCCTGGTGAGGGGTGTCCCTGGTGAAGGGGGGTCCTGGTGATGGGTGGTCCCTGGTGAGAGGGGGTCCCTGGTGAGGGGGTGTCCCTGGTGAGGGGGGTCCCTGGTGAGGGGGTGTCCCTGGTGAGGGGGGTCCCTGGTGAGGGGGTGTCCCTGGTGAGGGGGGTCCCTGGTGAGGGGGTGACCCTGGTGAAGGAGGTCCTGGTGAGAGGGTGTCCCTGGTGAGGGTGGTCCCTGGTGAGGGGGTGTCCCTGGTGAAGGGGGTCCCTGGTGATGGGTGTCCCTGGTGAAGGAGTGTCCCTGGTGAGGGGGTGTCCCTGGTGAGAGGGGGTCCCTGGTGAGAGGGTGTCCCTGGTGAGGGTGGTCCCTGGTGAGGGGGTGTCCCTGGTGAGGGGGGTCCCTGGTGAGGGGGTGACCCTGGTGAAGGAGGTCCCTGGTGAGAGGGTGTCCCTGGTGAGAGGGGGTCCCTGGTGAAGGAGTGTCCCTGGTGAGGGGGGTCCCTGGTGAGGGGGGTCCCTGGTGATGGGTGTCCCTGGTGAAGGAGTGTCCCTGGTGAGGGTGGTCCCTGGTGAGGGGGTGTCCCTGGTGAGGGGGGTCCCTGGTGAGGGGGTGACCCTGGTGAAGGAGGTCCCTGGTGAGAGGGTGTCCCTGGTGAGGGGGGTCCCTGGTGAGGGGGGTCCCTGGTGATGGGTGTCCCTGGTGAAGGAGTGTCCCTGGTGAGGGGGGTCCCTGGTGAAGGAGTGTCCCTGGTGAGGGGGGTCCCTGGTGAGGGGGTGTCCCTGGTGAGGGGAGTCCCTGGTGACGGGGGTCCCTGGTGAGGGGGGTCCCTGGTGAAGGAGTGTCCCTGGTGAGGGGGTGTCCCTGGTGAGGGGGGTCCCTGGTGAGGGGAGTCCCTGGTGACGGGGGTCCCTGGTGAGGGGGGTCCCTGGTGAGTGGGGTGTCCCTGGTGAGGGGAGTCCCTGGTGACGGGGGTCCCTGGTGACGGGTGTCCCTGGTGAAGGAGCGTCCCTGGTGAGGGGGGTCCCTGGTGAGAGGGGGTCCCTGGTGAGAGGGGGTCCCTGGTGAAGGAGTGTCCCTGGTGAGGGGAGTCCCTGGTGAGGGGGGTCCCTGGTGATGGGGGTCCCTGGTGAGGGGGGTCCCTGGTGATGGGTGTCCCTGGTGAGGGGGGTCCCTGGTGAGGGGGGTCCCTGGTGCACACTGAGTGCTGCCTGGTCCAAGAAAGTGGCTCTGGCGGTCATGGCCCTCACAGGGTGAGGACCACAGGCCCCACCCCTAGTGAGGGAGAGGCGCTCCCCCTCCACCTTCTCCCACGGGTCTCAGAGATTCCCCCTTGTCATCTCAGTCCTGGTTCTTTGGCAACAAAGCCCCTGGGGGAGCCCAGGCCTGGCGCCTTCCACCTTCTGGGACCAGCTCAACTCAAGGTGGCCCTTCTCACCTTTCCTGTCTGCTTCCATGTGACTTGGCGGCACCCATCAGGATTGCAGGGGGGAGAACCTTCCATCTCACAACTCCCTCCCTCCCTGGAAACCCCTACAGCGCAAGCAGCACTGAGGGCAGGATGACGCTAAGACACAGTGCGGGGAACAGCAGGGGCGGCCTGGCCGGTGAAGGCCCCAGCAGCCCCGGGGAACGGGCTCAGCCTGACCTCCCCGCGCTGGTGAGATTTCCTAAGAAAGATGGAGCACAAACACGTCCCAGTGCTAAGCCCAACACTAGAGGCTGCAGGCTCCAGGGAGGAGCCCCCAGGCAGGACACCAGCCTCCTCGTGGCCGCGGCCCGGTGCCCAGCGACCTTCTGTGACGAGGCCATCCTGAAGCCCCCGCCGGCTCTGAGGGCGCGCACAGCCCTCCCGGCCGGCCGCTCACCTGAGCCCAGGGTCCGCAGGGACGAGCGGTCGTGCTGCTTCACCCAGGAGTCCCCGTACTTGAGCAGCAGCCGGACGGCCGTGGGGGCGCCGTAGAACTGAGTGATCTTCAGCCTCTGCACTGTCTCCCAGTACCGACCTGAGGACGCCGGGGTGCCTGGTCAGCCTGAGAGTCCGCAGCGCAGCTCCCAGCCAGGGCCGGCCCACGGGGATGGGGCGCCGTGTCGCAAGACCGACTCCACACCCACTACAGGCGGGCGGGAGCCCCACGCAGCGCAGTTGCTCCCCGCACACCCTGGCCCTGCACGCTGACCCGTGTGCTGACCCTTGGGACACAGTGGGGACTCACGCCAAAGGGGTGATCCCCCCTCCTCCCTCTTGCGTCCTCACCGGGGTCAGGGTAGACTGGGGTGCTCTCAAAAAGGACGCTGGTGGCTCCATTGCAGAGAGGCCCGTACACCACATAGCTGTGTCCTGTGATCCAGCCTATGTCGGCCACACAGCCGAAGATGTCGCCTGGCCGGTAGTCAAACACCAGCTGCAGGAACAGGAGGAGAGGCAGTCAGGGGCCTGTCAGCCCCTTCCCTCACGTCACAGAATGTTCTGGAGCTCCAGGGCACAGCCACTCCCACAGCCACCAAGAGCAAGACGGGGAACAGCAGTCCCAGCAGGGAGAAGACGGAGTCCCGGTGCATAGCCCAGCTCTCGCGGACGCCAGCACCAGGAAGCCAGGCCCGGCAGGCACCCTGCGGTAGCCCCGGCACGAAGCCCAGCTGTCTGCTGAGATCGCCTAGCCCTGGTCCTGGGAACTAATAATAATTCACGAAGCCGCACGTTTGATTGGGGGGCTTTCCATGTCTGTGTTCCATTTTGCAAGACATTTTCCAATCTTTGGGTAAGTGGCCAGTCTCCAGCTGCCACAGATGAATGCTGAGGTTCTCCAAGAATTTCCGCACAGCACAACGGTGTCTCGAATCGGCCAGGGCCTTGTGGAGCCACGACCTGAGGGGGAGCAGGCGCCTTCCAGGGACGACAGCACTGGCACTGCAGCAGTGACGCAGGGCGCCCAGTGTGCAAGCGGGCCGCCTCTGCCTCCCTGGCACGTCCTCATCCACATCCACACCAAGCCTGGCTGACCCAGGCCAGTGACTTTGCTGGGACCATGGATGCTCCACGTCCAAGCCCTGCTTGGCTGGGCCTGCGCTTCCCAGTCACCCGTCCAGTCCGCTCCCCCGGCCGCTGGCACCAGCACGGGCTGACTTCTGCCTTTTGCCAGAGAAAGTCTGGTCCAGGAGCAGCGTCTTAAGACCCATTCCCACCTGGGGAGTGTCAGCTACTCCCCAAGGCCACCAAGGGTGCACAGTCAACGAGATACCCACCCCAACCCGCGTTTAAGTGAGTGCTGATTCTCAACTGCATTTGCTGGAGTGAAACCACGCTAGCTCGTTTGCTTTGTAATTCTGACAGGGTGGCCTCCTGTAACAGTCTCCATGCACTAAGCCTGTCTCCTCATACAAGCAAATCGGTTTTTAAGTTTTCCTTTCCAAACGGAGCCCCAGTGAGCAGAGCCTAGATGCCCTGAAGTGGCAGACGGCGTTTTAACGTGAACAGGAATGCGCTGGTCCCTGCGCCACACCTGTCGCGTGCAAGGGGCCCAGCCCCGCAGAGCAGGCGTGAGGCCCCACAGGAGACGCAGGGCTGGGGCCCAGGCCCTGACAGCAAGGACAGAGGCGCTGCCCCGCTCCCCGACCCCTGCGCCCACCCCTCCCCTGCGCCGGCGCCTTGTGACCACACAAGGAGCAGCCGCTCGCGGGAACTGCCCCCCAGCCACTCCCCTCGGCCCGCAGCCCCACGGGGCGCCGGCCGTACCCGGTGCGTCAGGGCGGCGTACAGCAGGTAGCCCGCCTGCGTGTGCACAAGGCCCTTGGGCTTCCCGGTGCTCCCCGAGGTGTACAGCAGGAAGAGTATGTCCTCGCTGCCCATGCTCTCCGGGGCGCACACAGGCTCCTCCTTGGCCATTGCCTGCAAGGAGAAGACACAGACGGCCCAGTCCAGGGCAGTGACCTCGCCGCCCTCACCAGGAACACCTCTTCCCACTGGCTGCAGGGCTCAGCAGACCCGGGGCGGACTTCACCTTCTCCAGCCTGCCCAGGTTCCATTCCAAATCAGACTGAGCCGAGCATTTCTGTCACATTAAGTGTTTCTCTAGGATTGTGGGCTCCCAGCATGGAGGGAAGCCCATGAGATACCACAGGGGAGCCCTGGGCACCTCTGCGGGACCCAGACCGAGAGCCACGATGACAAGACCCAGACCCCATGAACCCAAGAACCACCTCCTCCCTTCGCGCTGTACAAGTGTGCTAAACCCACCTGCTCGAGGGGTATGTCCAGATCCCCCATGTACACCTTGCGGTCCGTCCTGTGGGCCACCATCACGTGCTGGACGCTCGGGCAGTGCTTCACGGCCTCATCCACGATCCTCTTCAGCTCCAGCACGCGCCCGCCCCGCAGTGCCTGGTTGACTGTGATGACCACCTTGCACTTGGCTGTCAACAAACGCGGGTGTGGCTGGCAGCTTCCTCCCCAACTGACTCTCAGGCCCCAGCCGACAGCCACACACTCCAGGCCCAAGGGTGGATGGAGAAAGTCCACCTCCAGCAAAAGAGGCAACAGGAACAAGTGAGGGTTCTGCCTGCCCCGCAACCTTCATGCCCGGTGCACAGCTGCCAGCCTTTTCCCAGCTCTGGGAGGTGCAACTGGAGAGAAGCCACTGGAAGTGCAAGGCTTCCAGAATTCCACTCCCTCCAGCCTGCCCCAGGCCCTCCCAGGTGAGGGGCCAGCCAGACCACCGTCCAGCACGCCCCAACCAGGGACCACCGGGAGGGCTCAGGGCTGAGATGGGCAGCTGGACAACTGGCCCCTAAGGAAGAGCCTGGAACACTTGTCCGGCTGCCGTGCTGCCGCCCACAGCAGCCCTCAGGACCTGCACCAAGCTCTGCACCGAGGGCTGATTCGGAGCCCCGGGCGGGCAAGCTGGGGAACCACCTGCCCCAGCAGCCCTCACCGGACTCCCACCCCTCCGGGTCATCCTCACGCAGGGGCCCCATCTCCTCCCAGAGCTTCCCCGCAGGTCCGAGCCCTGGGCACCCGCTGCAGACGCTGGCCTGGCTGATTCCCCGCCCGGCCTCACTCCCCACAGCCCACAGCCTCCGCAGGACCCCCTCCCATGGGGACCGCCTGCACCTGAACTCTCGCCTCGGGGCCGCTGCCAGAGGAGACCCCACCTGAGCCACCCTCTCCCCCAGCTTCCCGTCTGACACGTGCTTTCTGGAGACACTACTCACAGCCTCTTCCCGCCCAGGGCCCTGTGGGCGCACAGCCCTGCGGGCTGCCTGAGAACCCGCCAGCACAGGCCTTCGCCTGGGTGGAAGAGCTACTCCAACCACCCGGCCGCCAAGGGCAGTGTCCTCAGCCCCGCGAGCCAGGCCCCGGCTGCACACGCTCCGTGCTCCTCAGACCTTGGCCGTCGGTCACCCTGGGGAAACCAGGTCAGGTGGACAGAGCCTGCCCACAACTCTCCAGGCCTACATCCCGGAGCTGCGACTGTCCAGGGAAACGCCTTGTCCGGGAGGAAGGGGACGGCCCAGCAGATAGAAAGGGACCCCTCTCCAGGGGATGAGAGACAAGGCTCAGGACACCCTGGAGAAGCAGCGGCCCTGCCCATCCTGGGGCTGGAGCTCCAGCCTCCGAGGCACAGGCCTCACCCGGTGCCCACCTGTCTGCGGCCTCCCTGCCCAAGTGTGCCCCTCGGGCGGGAACCTGGGGCCCAACACGCCCAGGGCTCGGGGGTGCGGGGGAGCAGGGCTCTCTCAGGCCCCAGAGGGACTAAGTTAAAATTAAAGGAATGGCCCCTGCACATTGCTTAGAATGACGCCTAGCACGTGGTGGGCGCTACAGAGGGAGAGGGAGTGAGAGGGAAGGGAGTGGCAGCACCCCCTGGAGAAGAGGGGAGACGCTGACAGGGAGCAGAAAGCCCCAGTCTGCTCTGAAGAGGGTGCTCGGCTGGGGGCTGAGAACTCTGCCCTGAGCTCGGGCGGTCGCCCGAAGGCAGGTCTCCTGTGAAACACGAAGAACTCCCCAAAGCCCCCAGAACTCGGCCCCCTCCGTGGGGAGCCAGCTCAGAGAACTCTCTAGAATCTCAAGGAGCAGGGGTCAGGCTGCAAGATCTGAAGCCACCGCTCAGCACTCAGCACTCCGACACCAGGAGGAGCCAGCACGGGTCTGCACACCTGTCCCGGAGGTGGTCCGCCCCTCACTCCTCAGCACAGAAGCCTTCCTGCGGGTGACCTGGGGGGCCTCCCTGCACCTGCCCAGCCTCGGCGCCCCCTGCCCCGCAGCACACAGCCCCCTCCAGGCCCCCGCACATCTGTGCTCCCCCCGCCCCTCCGGAACCTACTCCCTCCCCTCCACCTGGGGCCTTCCAGCCTTCTTCACCTAGCCAAGTCCCACCCACTCAGATGGAAGCTCACATGGCACAGGCTCACTCAGCCAGTCTATCCCCGGCGGTGTCTGTCGTGTGTACATGTGACTGTGAGTAGAGTCTGTGCCACTCGAAGCCCCTCAAGGCCGGGGGGCCCAGGTTTCCCCCGCAATCCCAAAGCCTGCTGCTCACCGTCATTGATCCTGCCCGTCAGAGACACTGCACTGAAGCCAGCAAAGACCACGCTGTGGACGGCTCCGATCCGAGCGCAGGCCAGCATCGCAGCCACGCTCAGCGGGGAGGCAGGCATGTAGATGGCCACGCGGTCCCCTCGGCAGACTCCATGCCTCTTGAGTGTGTTGGCCAGGCGGCACGTGGTCTCCAGCAGTTCCCTGGGCACAAGGAAGGGGGGTCAGTCGGGCCCGAGGAGGGCCAGAGCACAGGGCAGTTTGGGTGGAAGAATTCTGCAAACCGCAGCCCAGGCCCGCCAGCCTGGAGGGGAACAGCCACTCCAGCACCTGCTGCATGGAAGCCTCTTTCCAGAAAGCAGGCTGCCACCCACACAGACTCACAGCCACACTGCCAACGGAAACCAAGGGTCCTGCGTCCAGTGAGAGCAGGGCTCCTGCCCTAGGCTCTGGACACACCTGCCCTCAGAGGCCACTGGCCTCAGTGAGGCCCAGTCTTCTGGGTAAGCGCAGGTCTTGCAGGACAGGGGACCCCAACTCTGCGGAGCCGCAGTGGTTTGGGGAGCAGGGCCGGGGTGGTGGGAGGCCTGTGTTCTCCACCAGCGCCGAAAGTGCGGGGGGCCTGAGACAACCCGGCCCTCGCCTCTCGTGCCCTCGAGGCCCCTGCCTCCACACCCGGGCTGATCACGAGGCTCGGCCCGCCAGCCTGAGCGCAGTGTCCTCCTGAACAAGCTGGCTGGATTGGGAGGCAGTGACCCACCTCAGCCCACTCGGAGAGGGTGACAGTCAGCTCTGGAAACCAGGGACCTGGAGCAGAACCAGAAGTGGCAGAAAGCTGCCGAAGGGCAGAACACTAAGTTCAGCTCCATCCTCACGTGGTCAGGTTCAGCCCAGCTTGGCACATGATCAGCCACTTCCCATTTTCGCTGCGTGTTTTTTACTGTATTTGTTATTTAACAGAAAGAGCTGGCAACAAGGGCAGAGTGAGGCTGCCCCATCTGCGTGGATCCTCCCGCTGGCCAAGCCCACAGAAAGGGAAGGGGCAGCCGGGCAAGGGCCTCCAGGAAACAGAGCTGGGACTGGAGCTGGGGGCATGGAGCTGGGGACGTGGAGCTGAGGGCGTGGAGCTGGGACTGGAGCCCAAGGCATGGAGCTGGGGCCGTGGAGCTGGGGGCATGGAGCTGGGAGCTGGAGCAGAGGGTGGAGGAGACAAGACCAGAGCAGACCACTGGTGTGTCAGCAGGACCCGAGGGGCCTTACCTGACAGACCCCCTGCTTTCCCTCCCCTCTGAAGCACCAGGTAACAGGGTCTGATGCTGAAAGCCCACCAAGTGGAAGAAGTAAATTCCTTGATGACCATGAGCACATAGTCCCCAGACCCAGGAAGCCTGGGCTGGACACTGTTGACCTGCGACACCGCCCTGTTAGCTCACATCAGCCAGTCAGAGAACAGCGCACGAGGGGCCACAAGCCCTGGTCTCCCCTCCCTCGTGTGGCCTTTAAAGATGCTTTGCTGAAACCCCTCATGGAGTCTGGACAGGCTGCCCTGGACTCCTCGTCTGGAGCCTGCGATGGACGCTGCACTCTCCTTCCTCACAGCCCCGCACCAGCAGGCTGGCTTCACTGCGCACTCGGGTGGCAAGCAGACCCGAGTTTGGCTCAGTGACGGGGCGCAGCCTGGGCTCCGCGCAGACTCCTGCCTGGGAGGAACCTCGCCGCTCCAGCGGGACCCCATCTTTCTCCTTATGGCTTTCAGGAGGACCAAGGTGCCGCTCACTGGTGCCCCGTCCGGCGCCCACTCGGGGCCCCAGCAGACGTCCAGTAGGGGGTCATCTTCACCATCAGATGTCTTTGTTTGAAATTACTTTCTAAAATTACTAAAATCGGCTGGCTCACTTTGGTGGATTCCTAAGATGTTAAACGTTCGGTTCCAGGCGCCATGGGGGTGAACAGGGCATCAGACAAAAGAAACGAGAGGGAAAGGGTCCCCCTGTGGCACAGCTCCCCAGAGTGAAGGCACAGCGGAGTGCGAAGGGTACGTCTCACCTCAGCTTGGTGCTGAGTTGCTGAGGGCAGCAGGGGAGCTTCCTGGAAAGGCTGGCTGTGGGGGCTGGGGGGAAGGGGCAAGGCTGCAAAGGGAAAAGGGTTCCCTTCAGGGGCAGAAGGTGCCTGGTGGTCAGCACTGGGCAGCTGGCCCAGAGCCCTGGGAAGGTCTGGAGAGCAAGCTGCAGTGGCTTGTGTGTTTCCTGCCATGTCAGTTTTAAACGCCCGACACAGGCGGCCCACATTCCACGTGAGGTCACTAGCCGATCGGCCAGTCCCACCTATGGAAGGGGACACTAACCTGAGCTTCCCGGCACCACAGTCAGGGGGTTCATTTTTTAAATCCAGACTTTCCGGACTATCCATTTGTCTCCGTTTAATTCTATCGCAACTTCTACACATCTTTCCACCGAACCCGTAATTTTTTTAAACTTGGATTTATCATTTTAAGCCTTTGTTCTCATGAGCAATCTCCTCCAGACTGGAAAATAAGGTCAGCAAACCTAGGTCTTTAAATCACTGAAAAGTTAGTGTTCTTCAAGTGATCCAAATACTGCAAGTTCTCAAAGACTGTTCAAAAGCTGTTCTCAGACATTTGTGACTTCTCAGACTTTCACAAACTGAAATGCTGTTTCTGTACCAAAAAGATAATTCAGCCCCTCAGTGACCAGTACTCTGGGCTGTTGCCACCGGAAACACTGGCTTCCTCCTTGCCTGCGGGGTCTTTCCGAGAGACAGCGACATGCAGCACTCTTAGAAACGAACTCAGCAAAGCAAGCTAGAGCTCTGTTGTCAAGCGCAGAGAGAGTCTATTTGCTATTCGGGCTCAGAGCAAGATATCTACTTTTGTCTGCGGTGTGGACCACTCAGGGCCAAGCCTTCCACGTGGATGTGTGCAAACAACCGGCACAGATACACAGACTGGCCTCGTGTGTATTCATGGTGCTGAACACCAGCAAAACGCTGCCTGGCCTCAGGACAAAGGAGACTTCTACAGCCAACCCTTAGGTCCGGCTGGGAACCACGTCAACCCAGTGCTAATCCGACCATAAGTGTGTGAACCAACCTGACTCCCGCCCGAGCTCAGACAAAAGAAAGGCACCTCTGCCCAGCTCGGTCCAAAACAGGACACATCTGGAAACAGAGTTCAGAAGAGACAGGAAGAAATACGCTGTACTTTTATTTATCTGTCTTCCAATCAAAGCTGTTTTTCCATGGTTACTATTGAAAATAAGTAAAGTAAGATGAGCCGTGTGGGTGTGTTGTGTTGCTGCATTTAAGGAACAAATCGGGAACGCACGACTTGTGTCCTTGCCACAATTGCTCTGGCTCACGGTGCTCACTGAACAGACACCGGCCAAGAGACCCCTCCCCGCTGCCCATCCGCCCAGTGAGAACCAGCTCTACTCAGGCAGGGACTGGGGCTTGTCCACTGCCTTCCTCCCAGGGTCTAGACCTCCGAGCTCAGAGAAGGTGCACAGCAAACATCTTGAATGGCAGGGAACAGCTGGGCAGTGAGAAGGGACGAGAGGCACAGGGTGACCGGAGCCTCACCATGGGCGCCTTTCCACTCCGCACACGCCTGCCGGCTTCCTGCAGCCGAAGGAGGGTCACACGGGAAGGAGATGTTGTGCCCTTCCAGACGGCAATGGGCAGGGCCGCCCCACTCACAGGCCAACCCCGGCTACCGTCCTCTTCGCTTCATTCTGCCGATCAGGGAAGGAATCCAGGGCATCGCGTGGGTGTGAGGGTGGAAGGCCTGGGTGCCGAGCGGCGGGCAGGGTCAACGTCACGGTCCAGGCACAGGACTGGACAGGACACATCGTCCCTCCACAGACTCCTCCAGACTCGGGTATTCTCTTCGGTGAGCCGTTTCTGGACGACGGAGGCGGTGAGAGAAGAATGGATCAGCTTTCAGGAAGCGGGACCCGGCCAGAGGGACCCCTTCTCCAGGGAAGGCAGAGGGCAGGCGGGGCTCGCTGAGGGCCGGCAGGCTCGGGACCCACCGCTTCCATCCTGGCCGATGCCTCTGGCCCAGATATTACTGTAGCTGCTAAATCTGGTCTGAGGCGAGGACGCCTGCCCACGCTCCTACGAACTGCCTCCAGGACAGACGCCCAGGAAATTCAGCTGAGCGGGCGCACAGCCCAAGTATGAAATTCCTCCCACGTCATGACTGGGTCTTGTGACCATGGCTCTGGGCAGAGAGAAGCTGCAGGGACCCAGAAAGCGGGAGCCACACAGCAACACGAAGACGCCCAAGCTGCCACGGCCCAGAAGGCCCCGGACACACTGTGGGTTCCCAGGAAACAAGCAGGGTGCCGCTGCTGACAAGTCAGCGGGTGAACCTGGCGTCACTGGGGCTGCACGTTCTCTGTGCCCCTCACAGAAGACAAGGCGTTACCACACTGTGGGACGTCCTGGAAAGCTCTGGACTCAGGAGTGAGTGCTTCCATGACCGCGATCTGACCCCCCCAACACCCCCAGGCCTTGCTGTCCCAAGCACAGAATGGCCGAATAGCGGGACCACCGGCAAGGTGGCTGGAAGGACTCCTGTGCTCCAAATGTCTGCGGAACCCTAACCCCAAAGATGACAGCAGTAGGAGAGGGGGCCTCTGGGAGGTGATCTGGGCACGAGGGCGGAGCCCTCTGAGGGGGTCAGCCACCCCACAGAGCGCCCCCTTCCTTACAACTGTGAGGACACAGATAGAAGGCGTGGTCAGGAGGAGGGCCTCCCCCGCAGGAGACCATGCTGGCACCTTGGCCGTGGACTTCCAGCCTCCACATCCGTGAGAAACACGTTTCTGTGGTTTACAAGCCGGAACCGACTTCAGATGGGACCAAATGTGCAGTCCCAGGCACTACAAAGACGTCCTGTAAACACTGGCTGTAATTATTGCAGAAAATGGCAGAAAAAGAAAATTGATGAAAATCGGTGGTTCCTTAAGAGAAAGAGGGGAGCGAAAATGCCAGTTTGCTTCTGTGTAAGTTGCAGGTATCCGGTCACGGGCTCAGGGTGAATGAGACTCCCAGTCATTCAGATGCCTTCGCGAGCCCTCCGCTGCAGGCCCACCTGCTTGGCCCCTGGGGTGGGTGTTGGCCAGCTCTGGGGTGGGGTGGGTCTGTGGTTGCCCCATCCAGTCAAGGCTGCTGTCCCCAGCAGGTTCCCGGCGCTCCGCGGGGGCCTGGGTTCCGAGAGGCTGGAGGGGGCAGGCCCACCCGCCAGGCTCTGTGCACCCCGCCATCCGCCACCTGCTGCATCACCCCACCACCTTGCAGTCATTAAGTGGAGCCTTTCTCCAATGAGGACGGAGCAGAACGGGGAGGGGGGTGGGGGGTGCTTTCCTTCATGGTTCAGTGTTGAGCCCCGCGTTGGGAACCACCGGCCCCAGGGCCCCGCTCCCTGGGCCTGAGTCTCCCTCCCACCAACACAGCCCTTGTGGCCCAGAAGTGGGACAGGCAGCACTCGAGAAAAGGTCCGTCCTCCCCCCTCACTCATGCCCGGCTTCCTCCAGACCTCGCGCTAGCCTTCAGCCTGAGTCTCGTCTCCGGAAAGGAAGTTCTTTCCTTTCCAGACTCAGAGCCGCACTCTCGTCGAGGGAGCCAGTGCCAACGCGCTAAGAACCCCAGAGGCTCCTGTGGCTGGCAACCCCAGGCCAGGCACAACCAGCAAGGAGAACGGGGCTGTCGGCCCAGACACGGAGCAAACAATCCGCCCATCCGCCGACAGCCCAGAAACCTCGCCCAGCTTCCCAGGGGAAGTCTCCCTGGATTGTGGCTGGGAAATTGCCCAGCCTCCTCACATCTGGTTCCTAGATTCAGATGAGGTCAAGACAGCTCCCGGGGCCAGGCAGCCACAGCCCATCGCCCCTCCCCTGGTGCCCACGGTGACCCCTGAGCACAAGCACTTTCTGCTCCTCACGGTCCCAGGACTTCACACCAGGACCCCCAGCCCTTGGCCCCGCTTGTCCAGCAGCCGGCCCCTGTCCCTCCGGGAGGCCGCCTGACCCCTCCTCCCCACTGCTTTTAGCAGGAACGCATGCCCTGGTCGGGGGAAGGGTGAAGGCATGCTGTCTGCACACACCTGCAGGCCTGTTGCCAGGTGGGATCCATAGCATGTCACACGGACCAGACTCCGTTGGACCAAACCCTGCTTCTGGCCCCTCCAGTTGGATGAGCCTGAGTACCCCCCAGGCTTGGTGGGCCATGGTCCTGCTCTTCACAGCCAAGGGTGCCCCGAATCCCAGCTAAGATTCTAGGTGTTGGGGGCCCACACATCGGGGCAGCCTGGGCCTGGGAAGGGCAGCCGTCCACTGCGGGCTGGTTCCGGGTAACCCTCCTGGGAGCGGGTCCCAGGCAGCAGATGGAGGGTCCAGCACAGAGGGCACTGGGGTCCGGACGTCCCCCGATCCCCAGGGCAGCCCCGCAGCGTCTCACGGCTGCCAGCCCAGCTGCTCCTTCCTAAAGCCTTGATTTTCCACCTCCTGAAGTCTGGCCAGCCGGGAGACCAAGTGGCCGGGGGGGGGGGGGGCAGCATGACCGGCATACCGTCAGGACCCAGGGAAGGGTCAAGCAGCCACCTCCACGCTGCCCAGGTGGGAACCCAGCGCAGGTCCACCCCACATCAGCCCAAGAAGCCAAGCGCCCCGCGGGAACATGAGCCCCTCCTGGAAGACTGCGGTCCTCCCCCACAGGAACCTCCACACCCACCCACACGGCGCCCCTCCATCTCCCACAACCCACCGCCCCCCAGCGTCCCTTGCACTGAGGGGCTTCACAAAAGCAGGGACCCAGCTCCAGGGGGGCCAGAAGACCCCCAGAGAGGGCCCCGTCAAGGAGGTGGACTCTGTGGGGGTCCCCCTGGCCGCAGTCCCAAGATGGAGGAGCTGTACAATGTGAAACTCCAAGAGCCTTGGCTTGCCCAAAAGAAAACAAAAGAAAAATAATGTCAGGTATAGAAGGATTCAAAGCACTCCCCAGCTTCAAAATCTGGAGCCAAAGTCTTAAGGAAAGTTAAACGCTCGTGTAAAACCAGCTGCATCCAAGTAACCCCAGGCTGCTGCTGGGTTCTGGGAGCCAGCATGGGAATTCCCGACCAAGCTCTGCCGTCGGAGTTACTCAGAAGTCTGCGGGGCAGCCACTGGGAGCCCACCCGACAAACCCACTGCCCTGCCTGACAGCCCCCGCCCCCCACCCCCGACCCCGGGTCTGGTTCACCCCAAAGCACTCCACCATCGACTCATTACTCCAGGTAACGAACCCCCCCGCCAGCTGCTCTAGTATTTTAACAAAGGCACTCGCTCACTGCAAACTGCGCTAAGTCTGAGGAGAAAAGAGCAAGAGCAGAGGTCAGGCTGCCTTTTAGCGACCCCAGGTTCTCCTCCGGAAACTCCCGTCCCAGCCCTCCCGGCCCCGTCAGCCACACGTCCACCCCGTGCCCCTCCCTCGTCGAATCTGAAACCCTCGCTGACCTCCCTTCAGCTGGCCCCGAGCTTCACTAGAACAGACTCTCCCCCCCAGGCCCCAGTCTGGGCTCTCACCCCCGGGCACTGCTCAACACACAGCCACCCAGCAGAGAAGCAAGTCTCCATTTTGCAGAGAAGAGACGGTCAGAGAGGTGGAGCCTTGCTCCAGGTCACACGCAGCCGGGGACAAAGCAGGCAAGCACAGGCCTCCACGCACCTGGCCACGTCCCCCCAACGGCGCGCAGGCCGGCCACTGCCCCTTGGCCTTCATCCACACGCCACCCCTCCTCTGCTTCTCAAGCCCACCCCCCAGGACTTCCTCAGACTCTTCTCTGAGCGAGACTTCCTGCTTCCTCCCGCCAGAGCCCCGCGGAGACACTTCCGTGACCTTAACAAGTGGCCTGATATGAAGACGCCCAGGGCCCGGGGCACAAGCCAGCCTCTGGGGAGGTGCAGCCAGACTTCAGACTGCACGGCCCCCTCTGCCCACAGGGGCCCGTCGGCCTGCCCCAGACAGAGGGGCGCCCCAAAGGCCAGGCCCCACCCTGTACTCCCGGTGCAAGTTAGGGACCAGTAACGCCCAGGGCCCCACCAACTTGCCAGGGAGGGGCCATCCTCCATGCCCACCGAGGGGCTCTGAGGCAGGCAGGGCAGGGGCACCTGATGTCCCCTCTGTTCCTCGGGACACTGTGCACAACCTCCTGCAGTAACAGGACCCGGGTGAATGACCACAGACATCACTGCCTCCGAGGCCGGGCCCACTCGGCTCAGGTGTGCCCCCTCCCCCGCAGCCCGGGTGCCCAGCCCTGCTGCACAGCCTGGCCGTCACCACACGGGCCCAGCCTCCAGGGCTGGGGCAGCGCTGGCCTCGCCCCATCCCTCCTTCATAGAGGAGGTCCCGGCCAGGGCGGAAACCTGTCACAGCTTAATTAAAAGGGTCACCTCTGGACCCCTCTTCAGAGAACTCAGACGGCAGATCCTAGTTCAGAGCCTGGTGAACACTCTCGGACGGCCTTCTCCTCTGTCTGGTGGACCGTGCACCCCCCCACCCCCAAGAGTCCCTATGTGCAGGGACGCTGGGACCAGCCGCAGCTGTGTGCCCTGCTCCTCGCCCTCTGCCCGTCCCCAGCCTGGAAATCCCTGGCCCAGACCCCAGGCTCCAGGCAGACAGTGGTCCTGAATCACCACCATCCACCTCGAGGAAGAGGTTTGTGTTTCTGCACATTCCCACCCCCAGGGCCTCTGGAATCTGCCTGAACTGGATGGGAAGGACCTTCCTGCGAAAGAGGCGTGGGGACAGCTGGAAGGACCGGGCCCGGGGCTATCTGGCCGCACAGCCTCGGGGAGCCGCCCAGGTTATCTGTGCCGCCTGGCCTCTGCAGCCCTGGCCCTGGAGGCCTCAGGCAGTGCCAGGGGCCCAGGTTGGCCGTCCTGCTGGCTTGCTGGGGAGAACAGCTTCCTCAAGCCAGTTCTCAGCACACCTCCCAGTAGAGGACAGATGAAAGTCAGCTAGGCGGCCCTCTAGCCCTTGCCCCAGGCTGGGGTCACAGGTGGCCCTCTTCCCCAGGCAGTGTGTGCAGGCCATCGGAGATGTGTGCAGGTCATCCCACGCTGCCCCGGCCAGCTTCCCATCCGGGAGTGAGCACCGCACATGAAGGAGGCTGTCCTCTTCCCAGACCCAGGTGGCCCGCGCCAGCAGGCGGCCTACCACACTGCCCAGTGTGCCCCCAGGGCCTTGGCCCAGCGCCAGCTGGTGCTGCAGAGGGAAGGAACCGATGGGGCAGGTGGGGTGGGGGCAGAATGAGAACACGTGGGCCCCCCAGGGTTCCCAAAGCTGGTCCCACCAGGCCTCCCTGCCCCAGGGAGCTGCGGCCGCAAATATACAATGGCATTCAGATCTGCTGGTATTCAGATCCTCGAAGGCTACGTGGCCCTCAGGCAGCAGCCCAACCTCCAGGGCGGAAACAGGGCGGTCCCCGCAGCCCGGAGAGCATCTCCAGGAAGGATCCTGGGGCACAGGCGCAGGCTGTAGAAACGTGCACGGAGAAGGAGCACGTTTAAAGTGTACGCAGGGTGGGTATGCACACGCGCATCTGCCAAGCCCAGGGACCGTGCCACTCTCCTGGGCTGGGCAGGGTGCCACAACAGCTGGGGCAGAGTGGGTTCCCATCACAAGCTCTGTGATGACTCTTCAGAAATGTACCTCCTCAAAGCTCCCAGCAGACCCTGAGGAGCTGTCTGGCCACCTGGCACAGGAGATGGGTCCTCAGCTTCCGACAGACGAGGTGGCCTGGTCCCCAGGAAACGCCAGCCCCTGGAACTGCAGCCCCATGCGGTTTCCTTCCACGGCTCAGGCTGCAGGTCTGGAACTTGTCTTCAGGCCCCTGAGGCCTGTGACCATCCGGGGCACCTTGGGTGCTACCACGTGGGACACTTGGCAGGAATGCACTCATTCTAGTGGCAGTCTGTGTGCTGGCAGGACAGCGAGCCCTGAAGTGCGGGCAGTCCTCCGAGACAAGGAAGAAAACCTCACAGCAAAACCCTAACATGACCAGGACAATGATTAACCCCAGTGCCTCAGAGCAGCTGCCCTTGCAGACACACAATTCTCCTTTCACGCAAACAGTAGGTAACAGGCACCTGGCACCGAGACCGGCTCAAGTGTGTAAAACCATTTCAGGCCGAGTCTGTTTATTTTTAGAGAGGATAATAAATTCCTTCCATGTACTTAGACATTTGTCCCCTGCCCTGGGCTGCTTTGCAATGGAAATGAAGTTGTTCTTTGTGTTAACCAGCTGGCTGCAGTCCTGAGCTGCCCCCATGGTTACAACCACATACTCGGCAGGCTGGCTGAGCACGGCTCGCAGACTCTGCCCAACACGGGCCCGGGGGTGGCCCACTGGAGGACAGAAGGAGATCAGTCCACGGCTGGGCTGCCTTACCCCCTCCACACCCCCGAGCCCCGCAGAGAGCCGTGATCTTCTACGAGTGGGAGCAGCTGGGTCTTTGGAGCCCTGCCCCCAACTCCAGTGCGCAGGCCTGAGGCGCCGGCCACGATGGCTTTGTGGGCCACACAGAGCCAGGAGGCTGTCTGTCCAGGGACCCAGGTCAGGGAGGTGACCAGCAGGAAGGGCTGGGATGGACTGTGACCGCGAGGAGTGCTGGGGGCGGGCGAGGCACAAGCAGGGCAGTGCCCGCTAACTGTAGCCACGGCAGACTAACAGGCGTCACCCCTGCATCTAGGGGTCACCTTGACTACAGCTTCGCAAGGGCTGGTGCACTTGGTCTGTGATAAAACCGGAGTCTGAAAAACTGGCAGGACACCTGGGGTCCCCAAGGGACGGGCGACTGCTGTGCTCAGCCCCGGGGTCTGGACCTGTCCATCTGAACATCCTCCCACTACCACGTCCCTTGGCTCCCCTGCCCCAGCCCTGTGTACCTGCACCTCACTCTGCTCCCTGGCCACCCTGCTCCGGCCTGGATGGCCCACCCCCACCCCGTCTCCCAGGACCTCAGCTTGAACGCCACTCCTCAGAGAGGCCTCTCTGACTGCTGAGACCCAAAGTGACCACCTGGCTACACTCGGCCGTGTGGCTGGGGACCACCTGTGACTACAGCATTCCTCCACCTGCCTTAATGGTACCGTGCACTCAGGGACACTGGAGGAATGACTGGACAAGAAGCGCGGCGGCCACCCACCAGGACAGTGTCACCCACAACTACTTGATGGAGGGGTGAAGGGACCCAAGACTGTGTTCACGGTGAAGCTGAGATGGTGCTGAAAGTGTGTGGATGCTTGAGCGAAGGCATCTTCAGCAGCGACAGGCCACAGAGACCGGGAGCAAGGCCGTCCCGGGAAGGGCAGCGCCTTGGGAAGGCCAGGGCCTGGCCCCGGACACCGGGTCTCCTCCACCCCCAACACGCAAGCAGCGTCCAGAAGGCCGCCTGGCACGTCGAACACATGAGGAACTTGAGGCCTCACAGATACAAACGTCAGGTGTGGCCCTTTTTAAAGACATGCCTGCTGCTTGCGCCGCTGTCGCCCCGGCGTGTGTTTCGTTCAGCGCATGTTCGTGTTTGCTCTTCCCCAGAGCAGAGGCCAGCTCCGGAGTGGCAACACGGCCCCGATATGCAGATAACCGCCCACCCAGAGTCAGTCACAGGCACGCAGGACGGTGCCAGGAACTGTCCTGTGCCCTGAACATTCGTCATACTTGTCTCCAAAGACCGGCTCCTGCCGCGGGACCTAAAGACTCCAAGTATCACCCCTGTGGATGAGCGGGCCAGGCCGCCGCCTGTTCACAGCCCGGGGCCGGTGCCGGGCACAGAGACGCCCACCATCGGGGACACTGCGTACCTGTAGGTGATCCTCACTTCGGTTCCAGGCTCATCGCGCTCCCAGATCAAAGCGACGCTCTCCGGGGACTTCCAGACGTGCTGATCCAGGCAGTTGACTGCACAGAACAGGTTCAAGGATGTTACACTCCGTGTGCTGCTCTCCCTGGGTGGGCCTCCCTCCCTCACCAGGGGCAGGTCTCCCCTCCCTTGCAAGGAGAGGGGTGACAGAACCCACGGAAACAAGGCTGTCACTGCGCAAGGATGACCCCGCGAGTCCAGGTGACCCCTGCTTCACGCCACCGCGGGGACCCTGACCCGACTGGCCCAGTTTTCAAGGCTCCTGGGTGGTTCTAAAGTGCTGCCTGGGCCGAGCTGCTAGAAAGACTCAATGCAAACAGGGTGTCCCGATTCGGAGTGCGGCTGGCGGGACGGGCTCCCGGGCGGTGGAGGTGCAACCAGGACAAGGACCCGCATCCCCTCGCACGGGGCGGCCAGCTCGCTGCTCCGGGAAGTGGTGCAGGGATGGGAAGGGCCTCGCTGGTTTCTGGAAGGTTCTGCCCGCCTCCCGCTCCACGACCCGAGCTCAGATCACATGGCTGCCCCAGTTACCTGGGACGGCTCCCTGTGCACCTGAAGGTCAGCAGGGCCGTGGCCACCCTGTTCACCAGCACTCGCTGGGCTTCGGGGGCGCTCGGCCCTGCCCTCTGTCCAGAGCCCCTTCCGTTGGGCCCTCACGGCCAGTCTGCGTCACCCGCTCCCCACCGGGGGGGGGGGGGGGTAAGTAATGCCGTAAGCGCAGGGGCGGCAGCCGCCTGTGCCCCCGTCTCCAGGGTCACCCCCTGGTCACCCGTGTCCAGGTAAACACATTTTTTTCTTTTTGGGGCGGTTACTTATCTTCTCCTACTCAGTCTCCTCTGGCACAAATGGGAGCTACTCCGTCTGTCACGTCTGAGTCACAGCCGAGGATCAGAATCCCACAGGAGACTCAGTGCCTCTGCAGGACCACAGGGTGAGCCACACCTGCTCGGCCCACCCGCCCCCGACAGGCCGCTACAGACACTTCCTGACGGAAACCCATCCGGACGAGTTACGGGAGACCCTCCCCAGAACAAGTCACGTGATTCTCATAATCCTTGAGGGGGAGACCGCACGCGAAAACATGTACACACTGGCACTTGTGTGTCTGTGTCTGTGTGCGTGCGTCTGTGTGCATGTGCCTGTGTGTACGTGTGTCTGTGTATCTGTGGGTCTGTGTATGTGTGTAAGCGTGTGTCAATCACATTTTTTCCCCTCTTGGGTTATTTTATCCATCATTTATTCTTACACGTTAATAAAACAATTTCATTTCAGTTTTCTGGCTCATAACAAGTATATCAATTATACCTCCAAAAGTTTAATAAATGTAGATGTCATAGGAAAAAGCACTCCTTGCTGACACAAGAAAGTTCTTTGAATCAGTAGAAAAACAGAAGAGAAGAAATGCCCAGAAAACAGAAGAGAGGAAAGTAAGAAGACAAACTGAGGAGTTTTGGTGGCAGGACCTGGATTTACACAGTAAATCTGACATCAGCGCAGGTCAGTCTGGCCCAAAGCTTAGGAATCAAGAGTTTTCACACTAAAACCACCGATTCCTGGAACAGTCAGCAGATGAGGGCGTACCCCTGCCTGGGAGCTGAGGTAGTGACCGCCCCTCCGCGGGGTGGGGGGGGTCCTGTCCCCGCGCCCACTGCGTGGCCCACGGGACAGGAAGCGGTGCCCTTGGGAGGCCACAAGCCTGGGAGTGCCCAGCTGAGGACGGGCTGCACGCAGCCGGGCACTGAGCAGAGCCCAGCAGGAAGAGGGCTGCTCCGGGCATCACCAGGGAGCTGGCTGCAGGACAGAGGCTCGGCCCCAACCCAGACCCACCTTGAGAAGCCCCCAGGAGATGCATGTGCGGCCTCTGATTGGGCAGCTGCTCCCAAACGCCCCTCCCTGGGTTGGGCCCTCTGAGTTGCCCTGGAAGTGGCCGGCTTGGGTGTAGCTGGGGAAACAGTCTCCGAATGGCCCAGGCAGTCAGCAACCTGCCCTAGGTCCAGCCAGGAAGCAGGCATCCAGGCAGGTCTCCAGTGCAGCGCCCCCCGCCCTCAGAGGTGCCGGACAAGGGGCCACCCAGGCCCCGCGTGAACTGCCGCCCCTCACTGGCGGGGCCAAGTCTGCGGAGGGCTTCCTGCCCCAGGCCCTTGGCGTGGTTTCTCCCTGCCTGGTGGACTCCTCCCCACTGCTGCCGTGGCCCTGGCACCCACACCCTAGGCCCCGGCCTGCTCGTCCTCACTCTGTCCTGGGGCCCCTCACTTCCCTGGCCTCCTGCCTCCCTCTCCGCTTCCTGAGATGCTCACAGCCTGGTGCCCCTTGGTGCCCTGCTCCTGCCTATCTGCTTGCAGCCGGCCCCGGGGCACAGAGCAAAGGAGCGCCTCAGCCCTGGCTCATGGGTAGACCTTTGAGTCTGCAAGCTGCAGGGCGGCAGCGGGGTCCTGATGACACCGGGCTGGCCCCAGGTCTGGGGAGGGAACAGACCTCTTCTTGTCTTCATGGCTTCATCCCTCAAGAAGTTTTCTTTTTGGCCTAAATTAGGGCTTCTAAATCCCCGGGGGCCCCTGAGGACTTGTGAGCACACACGGATTGAGGGGCCTCACCCTGAGTCTCTGACCGAGCAGGCCTGGGTGGGCCGAGCGCTTCACTTCTAACAAGATCCGACATCAGGCTGCTACTGGGGCCCCGGCCTGGCTCAGACAGACAGACAGACAGACAGCCGTGTGTGCGTACATCCACTCACACCCACCCGGTATGTGCTTTCCAGATTCCAGGCGGCTTTCTTTTTCCAGTGGGGACCCCTGCCAGCGCTGTAAGACATCAACGAGCAGCTGGGGTCATGGTTAAAACCACACTCCCTAGAGTCACCGTCCAACCACTCACCAGCCAAAGACTGGCCTGTTCATCTCTAAGCACGGTCGCTAAATCTCTCTCTTCCAACCCGTGGGGGAGCGGTGCTTCCTGACTCTGGGAGTCACAGTAGTAATTAGATGCCACTGGCGTTTTCCTGCCATGGGGTCAGATGGTCTGACGGTGTCCCCAAGGGAGACACAGCTCACAGCTGCCGTGGATGACACTCAGATGACACGGCACCAGGGCAGCACAGTGCAGGGCCTAGAGACGCGGCCCCGCGGTGTTAACACACACGCGCACGGCTTCCGCTTTTGTCCCGACTGCAGAGAAAACGAGGAGGAAGGATGAAGGGAAGCAAACTGCTATGTCTCTTGTTTAAAAAAAAAGTCTCCACCCAAAGAACTGGCAGCGGGACAAGAAAATTCCATTTCCAAGAATAGCTGGACAAGGAGATCCTGCAATTTAAGGCTCGGCTCAAACCCCACCTCTTATTTCAGGCCTTTTCCAAATTTCCCAGCAGAGTGATCTCTCCCGCTCAGCACCCAGTGACCCACACACTCAGTGCTTACTCACTCGGCTCAGTGGCCCCCACCTGGGCACAGTGTCCCTGAGGGCAGGGACCCGCCCCTGCGAGGCCTTCATCTCGGGCATCCTAACTCCCCGGGTAGTGGCCATGAAACCTCGAGCCGGTCGCCCAGAGCCGGTCGCCCAGAGCAGACCTGCTCCTTTGCAGATGTGTGGTCCATCTCCTCAAAAGATCGCCGGGGCACGGGGGCGTTTTCCACACTGTCCGCCACCGTACACAAGTCAGAGCCTTTATTCCTGCATCAGCACGACGAGGCCGCCAAACACCTCACGCTGGTGTCATGAGGACAGGAGATGAGACTCCATTCCGTTCACCTAGGGCAGGTCTGCACCCGGGCTCTGCAAATGCCCACTGGTGGGCGGCGGGTGGGCTTGGGTTTGTTCTAAAGGCATGGTGACCAGACAGTCATCATTTCCATCATAAAAAAGGACACACGAATGCAGGAATTTTCATTCAGCAAACTCTTGCTCTGTTTAAGTGCATCCCTGCCCCTCCCCCAACTTTACAGAAATTTTGTTTCCATCCAACAAAGAGAGGGAGTTAATATTCACAAAAGGATTCACAATGGGCTTTCTTTAAATAGAACACCTCCCTGGCACATTTTAAGATATTACATCAGTCACAAAAACTGTATTTGCCAACTTTCCATAAGCACCGCTATTTAAAGTAAGTCATGCTTCTGACACTGGAGAGGATTCAGACTTTCCTGAGGGACCCTCCTCCCCAGCCCTGAGGTCACGTTTCCACTGAGAGTTCCTTGAAGGGCCGCAGAGTCACTCCAGGACTGCAGGCGCTTGCTATATCAGTGTGTCTGGGACCTGAATGATCTGATGCACATCATAAAGAAAAGAGAGTTTCCACTGCTGCAACGGACATTCCAAAAGATGTGCGAGAAAGCCGGTGCTGGACGCTTACCCACAACCAGTGTCCTAGACCCTTGCTCGAAAGTAAGACACACACACTTGTTTTTCAAAATCAGACTCAAAATAGCATCTAGTTTTGTGTTCTGAAAGCAACAGGGCGCCACCCTCAAGTTCCACACCTGCAACTTCCTGACATCACGCGTTTATCCCCACAGAGCCGAGACATCTGTGGAGCCCCACGAGGGAAAGAGCCAAACCTGAAAGGCTGGAAAGGAGCCTTTTCAGAGCCTGGCTTTCTGAAGAACCTTGCATGGAGCAGGTTTATGCAAATGGCACAGAAGCAAGTCACTGGAGGGGGCATGGCCCGAATCCCCCTCCCCAGGGGCTTCTGGCACCGCCACCCAGCCCTCCCAAGGCCTGGCTACCCCAGGGCTCCAGGACCAGGTTTGAGAGCCCCATTCGCCACCTGTGTGCCCTCTGGGGCCTGCTTCCTGCATCGGCTGATCAGATGGAAACCCATGCAGTCCCTTTCGGAGGAAGCACAGCAGGCCAGCAGCACTGCTGAAGGCCAGGTTCAAGGTCATAGCCCCCCCACCCCCGGGATCCATTAATAAATAACGAAGGGCGGGGACTGGGCGCAGGAATGCACAGTGTTTTACAAGCATTTTCTCATTTCATGCCTTAGGTGTTCCCCAGTCACATGATGCCGAGCAGGAACCTGCCCTAGTCCCTGGGAGCGCTGGTCGCCGATGTCCCCAGGGCCAGGTACCACCCAAGAAGAGGCCCCTTGCAGGAGCTTTGGGTGGCAGCTCCAGCTGAGCCAGGCTGCAGTGGGCACAGCCCAGGCCCCCTCCTTGGGGGTGAGCAGCAGGGAGATGGCTGGGGCCCCTGACGTCAGG
Organism: Camelus ferus; assembly: GCF_009834535.1. NCBI lineage: Eukaryota > Metazoa > Chordata > Mammalia > Artiodactyla > Camelidae > Camelus > Camelus ferus. Next base: position 16,135,983 of record NC_045714.1, on the reverse strand, counting down.
AACAAAGGCGCGCCATGCCCACCGGGCCCTGTCCAAAGTCCTGACCCACGGGATCCCAGACACCAAGAAAATGGCAACAAGAGTAAGTGGAACAGAATTCGGTTACCCGCTAACCTCACGTTACAGACGAGGAAATAGGGGCACAGAACGGCCTGGGGAAGCAAAGATTAGACATAGGTGTGAATCCAGAGGCAGGCCCAGAACCGCTGTCTGTCCCCCTACACACCACTGTGTCTGCTTCACGGTCTCCTGAGGACACTCATCTCAACGCTGCCCACGTCAGCAGCACCTCCTCCAGCCCCGGCTGGACGCAGGTCAGTGGTTCTCGACCTTGGGTGTGCACTGGGAGCCCCGGCGGGCCTCCCCCGCCCCAGGTCACTGGCCCTGGTATGGCACCTGAGAACTTGAGCTTCTAAAACGTTTGCTGCTGATGCCGCAGTCCAGAGACCACACTTTGAGAACTACAGGTACAAACCTTCCTGAAGGGTAAAGGGAGGTTGGAGTGACACTCCTTTGGAGTACACCATCATCACATGACCGTCACACAGACAGACGTCGAGCCAAGACTCCCCACCCCCGCCCACGGCTTTTTTGGGTGGCTCCCAGGGCAGCCCTGACTTGGCCTGCTCCTGGTTCACACCATCACCTCTATGATTTGCAGACACTGGCAAAGGGCAGAGAGATTCCTGACAGATAAGAGGGTGGCATATACATTCGAGGTGAAATGCAGCTGAAAAGCTGGTTTTCTACAAGGCAGTTTTCTGAAGCTCTACTTCCGGTTAAGGTAGCCATCGAGGAGAAATAAGAGAAGGAAAAGAGGCAGGGGGGTTGCTTGCAGACCACACCCTGACCTGACCCTGACCCTGACCAAGTGAGCTCACGAGTCCCTGCGGCCTGTCCCGTGAGATCTGTCCCCCATCTTATCTGAGAGTGAGAGTCAGCCAGTGTTCAGGAGCCAACCTTGAACGCTCCGGCAGACTCAGGCCTCCCAAGTCCAGGGCAGCTTCCAAAGGAGCTGCAGACTTCTGCCCCTGTCTGTGGCTCTCCCATCCAGTCTGCTTATCACCAGCCCTGCAAACCTAAGGGGTTAGTTTTTTCCCACTAGTTCAAGGACACTTGCTGCTGACTCAATTTTAAAGAAAACATCTATCTACTAAATGAGTCATCTTGATTGTATCAGCAAGGTAATATACTGTATGTATATATAAACCTGGTCCAAAGTTCACTTAAATTTATTTGTTGAAAAATAACTGTAAGATACTCTGATAACCCTATGGCTATCTCTGAATTTTACAAACTAAAATCACTACTGCTCATGGATCACCAGTACGTACCCGGCCAGCTCCACCTTTGTTTGCTCTGTCCTCACAACCAGCCCCTCACGTGGGCATTACTGACCCCCCACCCCTCCCCGGTCCTCACAAGAGACTGAGGCTCAGAGCATCAGAAAAACTGGTGGAGCCAGGAGGCGCGTATCCTCCCTCCCAGTTCAAGCCTTGGCCACGAAGACCTACAGAACCGTTCCTTAAACACCGCCTACATCCCACCTACCCCGTTACGCTTTCCTGCCAGATAGGCAGCCTCTCTGACCGCTCCTCCTGGCCGCCCACTCCCCAGGCCTACCCTGTCTGGCTGGCTGCTGCCACATTCCTGGGCCTTACCCCATCCCCGGTCATGGAACAGTGCTCTCCCCACCCCCCAACCCCAGTCCAAACCTCAACAATTAACAAAAGAGTAGTGGATTCAACCGAGGCAAAGTGCAGAAGACGGACTGGTGGTGGAGCCGGTTTCTGGGCCCTGCCCCGAGGGTCTCTGGGGCGAGGAAACTGAGAGCTGCGAGGCCCCACCGTTGCTGCCTTCCCACCTTCCCATGGACTCCAGCTGCTGACCGCGCTTCCCGCCCCGGCCACCCACCACAGCTCTATTGGTTTACATGGGCGGGGTCGCTCGCCAGGAGAGTTGCCGGCCGGCACCTGGCGGCGACAACAGCCAGAAGCTTTTGGGTCCTGTCTCCCGCCCCGGGGCATGAACGGGAAGTCCGGATTCCTCGGCGCCCGGCGCCCTCCACCCCCGCCCGGAGCAGGTGTCGCGCGCTCTGCTCACGGCGGGCGTGCGCGCTCGGCGGTGCTGGGTGGTGCGGGGCGGTGGGGGCCCAAGTTAAACTTAGAAGACGCCCACCGGGGAGCCGGCGGCTGCGCAAGGCCAGCAGCTGGGCGCCCAAGCCGGGACGGGGGAGTCCGGGGACGGGGGTGGGGGGTGACTGCGCCCCGCGCTGGGGGGCCAGGGCCCGGGCGCTGGAGGAGGGGGCGTGTGGGGCTGCGGTCCGCCTGGCCTTGGATGGCCTCCGCTGGGCTGAGTCCCCTCCCCGAGAGTCGGGGCGCCCCAGTCCCGAGCCCACTCACCAGACACGTTTAACTGGCCTCCCAGGAACCAGCCGATCCTGCCGCTGCGGAAGTCGCAGTCGTACACGGTGTGGTAGGGGGTGTCCCAGACGAGCCCGTCCCGCGCCAGCGGCCCCCAGAAGGCGGCCGGCTCGCGGACGGCCTGTGCCCTCCGCTCCTGGTACGAGCCGGACGGCGTGGCGGGGGCGGGGGCGCTGCCCCAGGGCCGGGGGACCGCCGGGCCCTGCGACCCCACCCCACGCACGCCGCCCAGGAGCCGCAGGACGCCGCGGCCCAGACTGCGCGCCGCCATCGCGCCTCGGAGCCCCGCGCGGCTGCTGCGAGCCGGGCCCTCGCGTGTCCGCGCCCCGCCCCGTCCCCGCCCTCCGGCCACCGCCCCCGCCAGGCCCTTCCCGGGCTGAAGCCGCCTCCCGGAGCCGCCCCGCCCCGTCCCACGCCTCTTCTCCGACCTCGAGAGGGGCGGCCAAGGGAGAAGGAGCCGCTGGGGAAGAGACGCAGGGAGCGAGGGAAGGGGGTCCCCGCCCGGCTGCTGGGGTTTCCGTTGGTGCGTCTTCAAGCTCCGACGGCTGCGCCGCGCGGGGAACCGCCGACTCGCGCGCGAGGACGCAGGCTCTGCCCGGGAGTGCGGAGCCGTATGCGGTGCGAGAGAACCGATACAGACGCAGGGCACCGGCGGAGCGAGGCTCGCAGGTGGGTCCCAGGACGACCCAGTTGGGTCATTTCAGCACCTCAAAGGCTGAAGTCAAAGTATCCATCGATTTGTGCGCCCTTGAGAGTGGACTCTCACGCGGCCTCATCGGCCTGTACACCCCCCTCCACCAAAACACACACACAAGCGGACCTCGTGGGCTAAGCGGGCTGACTGGGGGTTCTTGGGCCAGGAGGCTGTGGGGTCCCGGGGCAGCGGTCAGGGGTCGGATGCTTTAATGTGGCAGAGAAGCAAACGCTCCAGTAACCTCGGCTGATTTGGAACTCTGGGGGCTTCCGCCCACTGCTGCAGCACCCACCCTTCTGGGGCCCGTGTGCGAAACCGGGCCGGTCTCGCTCTGGGACCTCCGGCCAGTGCCTTCATGTCTCCGGGCCTCCTTTTCCTTTCATGGAGTAAAACGGGAGTCCTGCCTCCCTCCCCCGGCTGCAGAAAGACTCAGTGAGTGGCTGTTTGAAACCTGCAGCCTGGAAGAGGCGCCCAGGGGCCCAGAAGTGGAGGCGGTTCTCTTGTCAAGCCAGAAGAGCGAGGAGGAAAACCGCAGAAACTTGCCTCAACCAGACTCTTAAGTATCAACCCCCCACAAAGTAAACACATTAGAAGTAAAGTAAACAGAAGGGAAAGGGGCTTTTTGAAAACTGGTTGGTTGAGTTCTCTGGAAAGATCCCTTCCTGTTAGCCGTAAGGGCTGCAGGGAGAACTCGACCATTCACAGGGGTTTCTGTTGTCAGTCAGCCGGGCAGCTCTGTGTGTGTGTGTGTGCGTGTGTGTGTGTGTGTGTGTACGCTGTTTAAGGCTGGGAACAGATAAACTGCGCTAGACAGGGCTCTGCTCTGTGCCAAGCGCTTGATCTGCATTTTTCACTTAATTCAAAATTATCTAGTACTATCAAGTCCCAACAACTCTCAACTCCCACTAGGGAGGGAAACGCACGAGGGCACTGAGCCCAAAGAAATAGACAGACTTGCTAAAAGGCACACGGCGGGCAGCACCGCCTCCTACCTCAGCATGTGCTTCACCGCCTGGCCTGGAACAGCGTTTTTAACAGAATAAACACAGCTGAAGTGGAGAAAGACCATACTGTGTTCGGGGAGGGGGACAGCCCAGAGAGCCGCTCCGGGGCCACAGCTGCTCCTGCCCTCCCGCTGGGAGGACCCAGCCTTCCGGAGGAGGAGACCCTGTGAGTCAAAGGTGCTGCCTCCCTTATCAGTAAACAAAGGATGTGCAGCTGCCCCCAGCTGGGATCCCTGAGGGAACTCAGGATGTAAGGAGGCTGCCGGCCGCGAGGCCCTCAGCCCCCGCACCACCCCCAACGGTGCACCTGAGGGGACTCGGGTTGGGAGAGAACAGGACACCAGCCCTGGACAGCTGAGGTACAGATCAAAGGAAGGATCTCAGTGGGCCCAGACTCTGGTATCTTCCCATACATAGAAAAGCACCAAATTCCTTAACTTGAGATGTCTGGTTTTCCTTATTTAACGGTAATCTTTTGATGTTCTGACTACTTGGTCTTTGTTGCAAAACCCCCTAAATATCCTGGCCCCTCCCCTACCTGTTGGGAGTGATCTGAGAGGCTGTCTCCCCAGCCTGAAGTCCTCTGAAAGTCCGCCTAATGAAGTATAATTCTCAGTAGGCAAACAGGTTGCTACCGTATAGTGTGAACTGAAATAAATTACACAGCCTAGAAGCTGAGAGTTACGTTGTATTAGGTGGGCTTCTCTGAGGACTGAGATCCCTCCGAGCCTGGGAGGGCAGCCTCCTGGATCGCCCTAGGGGACTGATGGCTCCGAAGAGGCAGGGAGGGGCCAGGATATACAGGAGCTTTACAACAAAGGCCAGGTAGTCAGAATGTTGAAAGATTACTTGTTAACTGAAGAAAACCAGGCTTCTCAAGGTAGAGAATTTAACACTATTCCTTGCTCTAGGGGGAGCAGCCATTGGGCTCATTGTCTTCATTCCTTTGACAAGCACCTAGCTGTCTAGGGCCAGTGTCCTGTCCTTTCTTATTCTGAGTCCCCGCAGGCTGCAGAGGCCTGGCTGCCTGCCCGCCTTCACTTTGCGGAGGGTGGGGTGGCGGCTGATGACTTGATGGCTTCAGCATTCTTTGTTTACTGATAGGGTTTGCATTGTTTGTCGTTCACAGTAGCACCGGGAGCTACAGTCACTGTCTTGTAGTAACCTATAATGAAAAGGAATATACGTATGTTCCTGTACGACTGAAACATGATGCTGTGCACCAGAAACTGACACATTCTAAACTGACTATACTTCAATTAAGAATAATAATTCTCAATGTTTAGGTTGTGCTTTTTTTTCAGTCCATAATCGCATGGAGTGAACAATGGAAAAGTACAAGAATTGACTCTACTTTAAAATAAAATACGAAGCTGGCGTCTCCTTCAGGTGGATAAAGAGAAGCGAGTGTGTACAGAAAACACTGCAGAAACTGGCAGGCAGCACAGAATCCAATTGACCCCGAGGCCAAGGCTGCCTCCGGGTCCTCCTGGAAGCGGCTCTCTGGGAACCACAGCGGGGGGAGCCACACCCCGCCACCCGCCCTGCTGGGTCCGCAGGCCTGCGTCTCACGGGGCCTCAGCGGTTCCCAGGGAGCAGCCGGCCCAGCGGGAGGCACCGGTCACAGAAGCTACCTCCCCCGCCCCCCAGCCTCCCCTCCCTGCTGCCTACCCCCCGCCCCCAGCCCTATGCTGAAAGCTGTACGTGGGCAGGTGCAGAAGAGGACAGAGGGCGGGGAGGGTTCCTGCGGGAAGGTTCCTGCGGGAGCCGGACTCACTTGGTGTCTACGTGGGAGACAGCGCCCCTCACAGTCCTCACAGAAGGAGGCTCTGGTCCTCACTTAACACGTGGAGAGACACACAGAGGAGAGACGCCCACCCAAGGCCACACAGCCAGTGAGTGGCGGAGCCTTGCCCTCCAGAGCTCGCACCTCTAACCACTCTCTGAGGCCCTACACCCCGCATCGCTGGGGTCGCATTGCTGACACAGGGAAATGAATGCGGGCAAGAGGAGGGCTGTGTCCCAGGTCTCGGCTGAGCCCCTGGAATGCACCCAACCTAGAGTGGGTCCTTGGCTTCATGCGGGAAAGAATTCAAGAGCGAGCCACAGCTGACTAAAGGTAGATTTTACTCAGAGATACACACTCTGCAGACAGTGTGGCTGTTTCAGAAGAGGAAGGGGTGAGAGGCCATGAGGTGCAGGGGTGGGTGCTCAGCAGATACACAGTCCGTCCCGCTCAGAAGGGAGAGCGGGGTGGCTGAGTTTTATGGGCTCAGGGGCTTCATATGCCAACACGAGGGAAGGTTATTCCAACGACTTTGGGGAAGGGGCTGGGATTCCCAGGAACTGGGCCCCTGCCCACTTTTGGACCTTTTATAGTCAGCCTGGGACCCCTCAGGCCGCCCGGGAGCGCCGTTTACCGTGTTAGTAAATTACAACGAGCGTGTGATGCAGCTCAAGGTCACTGGAGGTCAAATCTCCCGCCATCTTGGGCCTCAAGGCCTGTTGGGAGTTGAATTTTCCAACACCTTGGTGTTCACTGCTGTGCTGTTTCTTGAATAGCCATGCCCTGTCTTCTTCCTTCCTGTCACAACTCGACCCTCCTAAGAAGCAGCTTTGTTGATACGGGTCCTGGCAGACCCAGCGCCCCCTCCGCAGACCCAGCACTGAGCCACCAGCGCCTTCAAGAGCCCGCGCAGCCCCTCTGTGTGCAAGGCCCACTCGAAGGCTGTCAGCCGGACAAGGCTGAGGCAGGCACAGCCCAGAGCCCGAGGCTGCGACTGGGGAGAAGACTGAAATGCAAGGCAAAACCAGAACAGGAATCCACACTAAGAGCCCCGAGGTGGGTTGGGGGAAGTGGGGACCCGGCTGCTGGGGGTCTGGGATTGGCTGCACAGGTGTGTCAGGCTCCCTGCCCTCCGGGTCTGCCTTCCCTGATGTCCCCATGACCTCAGTGGCAGCAATGCCACATGGGGAGGCTTGTCCGCATGGCTGCACAGTGGGGGCCCCACGACCCCCAGGCAGCGCCCTGCAACGCCGCATACCAGACCCCTGGGGGTGAGCTGCACACCCCACACCTGCACTGTTCACCCAACAGCGCACAGTGGCCCCAGGACGGGAGGCTCACCACCAACCAGCCAGAAAGACCGAGGTGACAACCTGGACGCAGTCCTGGCAGTGTGGGGCTGGCTGCGGGGTCCTCCTGGAGTTGGGGGCCCCTATCTGAAGATGAGGCCATGTAGGGTGGCCAGACTTCATGGTGGGTCTCTTCTCAGGCAGCTCTGGTCATGAGCAGCCTCAATGTCATCAACTCCCAATCCTGGTCACCCTTCACCCCCTAGCCCTGCGTGAGCTGGGGTGTCCTCCAGCCATAAACTGCAGGAAGGACTTGGCCAGGCGCTGTGCTCATCCCCGGAAGGACACACCAGACTGAGATCACAGTCTTTTCTGCTTCCATAACATAGCTTCTGCAGGGTGGGGGCTGCACAGGTGTATTTAAGGGCTGGTGCCCTCCTCTCCCCTCTCCTTTCCTTGTCTTTCTTTGCCCCCCGCCCCGCTCGAGGGGCGCTGTTCCTCCTGCTACTTCAAGGCCCCAACAGCCACGTCTCCCTCTCTAGCTCACCTCTCGTGTTTCCCTGATGAAGGCGGCCTCCCCAGAACTGACTTTCCCCCAGACTGCGTGACTGCAATGCAACCAGGGGTGGGTGGTCTGACGGATTCTGGTCCAGTCGCTTCTGAGAATGGTGGCACTCTGGCTGAGGTCTGTATTTTACATACATACAATTGAAAATTGTGGGGCCGGGCAGATAGGACGGGTGCTCTCAGCTGGTCTTGGAGTTTCCTTTGAACATGAATCTGATCAGCGGGCAGGTGAGGGGAAGAGGCTGCCTGTCAACAGGCCAGGGCAACACTGCCCGGAGAAGCCAGCTCCCCCCTACCCCGGACCCTCAACCCAAACAGCCGGCAGGTCTCCCCACACGTGCCCAAACAGCCCCGAGGCCACTCGTCCTCGCTGTTTGTCCTGTGGGTCCGTTAACCGGCAGAGGCCTGTGCAGTCCCGATGTCCCTTTGGTGGTCTCAGGCCAGCGGAAGTCCTTGCTCTGACACCCGTTTGGTGGTGATAACTCGGCGCCTCAGGATAAGAGGAGGAGGGGACTGTCGGAGGGAAGCCAGGGAGCAGCCTTTGGGCTGGGCTGAGAGGTCCGCCCCTTCCTGCCTGAGACAGCAAAGGCAGCTGAGTCTCCACCTGCGGCCCCAGGAACATCTTGGGCCTCCCCAGCCTCTCGCTCCATCAACCCACGTGTGAGGGTTTATGACCCGAGCACAACTTTGAGACTTAGACCACGGAGGGAGAGGTCAGCCAGCAACGTGTGCAGACCGCCTGGGGTGGCCACCGCTCTGGGTCCCAAAAAGAGATTACAGAGGCCCAACCCTGAGAGCACCAGCTCCGGACCAGGCGGCGGTGGACTGAGCAGGGGCCCGATGAGTCTTGACTGACTGGCTGATTGTGCGTTGATTGAATGGAAAGATGAGTGACAGAAAACAAAACAGATTTTTATTTTCCTGAGAGTATATGAAATTGTATAATGTGAAATTGGTTGGGGTTTTTTTGTTCAGTTGTTTTTTAATTGAAGTACAGTCAGTTACAGTGCATCAGTTTCTGGTGTCCAGCATAATGTCCCAGCCATGCATATACATACGTATATTCATTTTCATAGTCTTTTTCATTAAAGGTTATTATAAGATATTGAATACGGTTCCTTGCGCTATACAGAAGAAATTTGTGGTTTTTAATCAATTTTTATATATAGCGGTTAACTTTTGCAAATTTCAAACTATTATTAAGTTTCTAATAGTATAGGTTTTAACAAATTTTAAAGCTGGCCAACACTGCCCCCTGGTGATGGGTTCCACTTTAAAGTTGCCTCCTGTCCTGATGGGGAACATTTTTGTAATCAGAAGTCACGTGCCTCCAAGTCACCTCTCCATCAGGAGAACGCCAGGAGCATTTCCTGAACCGCGAGGCCCTTGGAATAGTCCTTATCTCTTCGATGAATTAATCACCGTAGATCAATTGCATTCAGTACGGCAGCCTGAACTCGAGGGACAGACACTCTTAAGGAGGGGCGGGATCAACTGCATGCGGCAGAGTCGGTCAAGATGGTGGGCCAGGCACAGGAAGTAACAGGAGTTATTTACTTAAAATCATGATAAATTGAGAAAAGACGAGGCCTGTGTGTCGGAGTCCATTTGGGCCATTATAACAAAGCACCACCAACTTAAACACAGAAAACATGGCTCACGGGACAATTCTGTCACTGAAGGAGCTTCAAAGGGGAGACTGCCGAGGCCAGTGACTCAGCAGGTGGGTTGGAAGGAGGAAGGCAGAAAAACAGAAATTCCACTGCACAGACGTGTTCAAGCTGTGCCTTTGGATGAGTGTGACCGCGGGTCAGGCCAGCACACAGCCACGAGCCTGCCAGCAGGTGGCACCAACCCGTTCCTTGTGATGATTTATTTATATGGGTCTCTTTTTTTTTGAAATTTATTTGAGGGAAGGTAATTATGGTTTTTTAAAATGTATTTTTTAGTGCAGGTACTGGAGAGTGATCTCAGGACCTCGTGCAGGCTAAGCACGCGCTCCACCACTGAGCTGCATCCTCCCCCTGACCTGTTAATTTTGGTGGAAAGCCAGGCTTGGATGAATTTTGGGGAAGTGAGGATGGTCCAGAAAAGTCAGAACGATGCCTTGGGTACCTACAGTCACCCCGATGACAACCTGTGTGGAGGCACATACTTCGGACCCTTAAGGGCAAGAGCGCTCCTGTGAGAGCTGCAGGACCTCGACCAGGTCACGATGCGATTCTGCCTCCGTCAGTGGGTACCAGACGTGGGAAAGCACACGCCACACTTGGGAGAGCAGCGCTCCTGTGCTAAGCTTGCTGAGCCGTTTGCATCACCAGGAGCCCTGCACTGGGAAGTCAGTGAACAGGGACCCTCGGTGGTGGCCGGGACTCAGCACCCTCCTCCGGGCAGACACAGCTCCGTGCGAACATCCCCCCAGGACCTGCCTTCCGCAGGATTAGAGGGTGAGGCTGAAGGTGATCGTGACCCCAAATGGTGTTTGGAGCAGTCTGCGTGCTGCCTGATAAGATCCTGTAAATAGGGCCCAGATGAGCAGAAGTTAAAATTGGAGAATGGAGAATTTCACCACAGTTCTCTGAGAGCAGGTCTCCCTGGCCCTGAGACAGGAGGGAAGAGGGAAGGGCACTGCCATTCAAGAACTAACACAGCAGTTAGCACCAAGATGGCATAAAACTCAACTCCCAACAGGCCTGAGGCCCAGGACGGTGGGAGACTTGCCTTCCAGCGGCCTCAAGCGGCGTCCTGTGCTCCCTGCAATGTGCTAACGCGGTAAGTAGTACCCAACAGGCGCCGTGGCAGTTCCCGGGCTGACCACGAGGGGTCAGAGGTGCGCGGTGGCCCACTGGGAACCCCAGCCCCTGCTCACAGTGGTTGGAATAACCCTCCCATTTGTTGGCATATGAAACAGACGAGCCCACAGCGACCAAGCGCCCCGCACCTCGCGGCCATGCTCCCTTCTGAGCCAGGCGCCCGCGCTGGGCCTGTGGCCTGTGGCCTGTGTGTCTGCTGAGCGCCCACCCCCCGCCTCAGGCCTCTCACTCCCTCGTCCTCTGGAACAGCCTGCACTCTGTCTGTGGCGTGTGTATCGCTCTGAACGAATCCATCTTCACTCCGCCGTGGCTTCTCTTGCTCTTCAATCTTGTCCTGTGCGAAGCCAAGGACCCACACTGAGGACCCAACTAAGACCTGGGACACGGCCCTCCTCTCGCTCGCATTCTATTTCCTGGATCAGCGCTGCATCCAGGAAAAGTCCTTGGTCCCCTTGCCAGGATTCTGAAACCTTGCAGCCCCTATTCAGCTTCCAAAGTGAGGCCCTAAGAACCCCCAAAGCAATATCAGATCGATGGCCCAGGTTCACTGGCTGCTGCACAGCCAGCAGGAGCCCACAGGAGCTGGGCACAGGGAGAGCAGAGCAGAGAGAAGGCAGGGCCGTCGGCCTTCGCAGCGCTTCGCCAGCTCCTGGGACACCAGCTGCAGGAGCCTGTGACACCTGGGAGGGTGGAAAGTGGTTTTCTCCCCTGCAAGGAGAGGGTTCTTCCCCAAACCCTGAGTCCTGCCAGCCCATCTGGCCTACTAGGACTTGGGAAGCCGTTAGCCTGCCTGCTTACCTCCCACTCAGGTTCCTTCCAACAGTAGGTTTCCTTTATTTTAAAACCAAATAGTCATATGTCCCCGGTAGAAACTCAAGTGACGCAGGAGGACACAGCGGACAACGGAGCCCCTATCCTCCGGTCCCCTCCCCAGCCTTTCTGCTCCAAGTCAACCTTGCAAGATATAGGTATGTATTAAAAACTTTTCAGCATCTATTCAGATAAGCTTTTTTGGTTTGTTTGGGCTTTAAAAAGGTGTGTAAATCCTTTCCTTTCACAGGATTAAATTGTCTTTGCGTGCCTGGGGAGACCTTCCATGCATCAACGGCATTTTCAGTTCAGTCGTCCCTGCTTATCCCCAGGTTCCCTTTCCCCGGTTTCAGCTACCTGAGGTCCACCTCAGTCTGAAAATATTAAGTGGAAAGTTCCAGAAATAAACCATTCCTAAGTTTTAAGTCTCGTGCTGCTCTGAGTCATATGATGAAGTCCTGAGCCACCCACTCTGTCCCCTGGGATCCCCAGCCGTGCACACCATCTGCTCCCAATGTCCAGCCATCAGCATCCTCAGGGCCCCGCAGTCCAGGACCACCTGGAGCACACGGTCCTCCCTCTGACCTCATCACACGCGCGTTTTATCATCTCACCTCATCCCAAGAGGAAGGGTGACTAGCCTGCAGTCAGATGTTTTGAGAGAGAGAGGCCGCACTTACATAACTTTTGTTACAGGGTTTTGTTATCTTTGTCCTATGTTATTAATTGTTGTTAATCTCTTACTGTGCCTCAAGGATTCACACGTGACTCCACCTAGATTCAGAGCTATTTCCTAGTATAACTGGCTTTGACTTTCTTAATTATTGCTCTTTCGTATTTCATGCCTACTCTGGAGTCAATGTTAGTAACATGTACTTCTCCAGAAAATGTGTCCATTTGTGGGAGAGTTTAAAAACACGTCAATGTGTGTCTTGGCTGTGACTAGTATGTTCTCATACATTCACATGGTTTTTATCGCCGGCTCTGGGCCCTTTCCCTCTCGCCTTGTCCTGTCTTCTCCATATAATATTGCCTAGAAACTTGTCCACTGTTTGTTTATTTTTCATGCCAGTTAAGTTTCTTTTTTTTTTCTGTTTCCTCACACTGTTCTTTTATTGAGTAATAGTCAGTTTGCAAAAAATATGGAACGCTTTGCGAATCTGCGTGTCGTCCCCGCGCAGGGGCCGTGCTGACCTCTGTGTCGTTCCAGTTTCAGCACACGTGCTGCCGAAGCGAGCAGTTTAGTTCCTTTATTTCATTTTTATTCTTTTTTGGGGGGAGGGACGGTAATTAAGTTTATGTATTTCCTTTTTAACGGAGGTACTGGGGATTGAGCCCAGGACCTCGTGCATGCTAAACACGTGCTCTACCACTTGAGCTGTACCCTCCCCTTTCATTTTTATTCTGCTTTACAAATTTGTTTATTTCTGCTTGTATCCTCTTTTTTGGGTTTGTTTGGGAGCTTTTCACTTGGCAACATTTCATGAACATATTTCCACATAAACATGCCCTGTTATTACCTTGTTTAGTGGCTGCGCAGTATTTTATTTTCGACTGTGATGTATATAAATTGCACAGGTTACTGGCTCCTGCCCCAAATCTGAACCACAGAGAAACTGGGGAGAGAGATGGAGAAGACGCTTCCAGACCCTTCCCCAGCACCTGCTCTCCTGCGCCAGCCGCGGACCCCAGCCGCGATCGCTACACATGAGAACAAATGAAAAAAGGCAGGATATTGTTCCTGTGGCTGCAGGAAGGATGGGTGGCGTTTAATTTTCACAACCGTGTGCAGAGGGGCCGCAGCCTGGGTGTGAGGTTCTTCAGTTGTGAGGATTCAGGGACAAGGAGGTGGGGAGCCCCTGGCGGGGGCAGCAGGAAGAGAGCTGCAGGCAGGACAGACAGCAGACAGCGCCTGAGACGCAAGCACATCACACAACGTATATTTTTAAACAATAAATAAGCGGCCAAGGAAATACAGGAAAGGAAGCATTCGTGAAATCAAGTCACTAAAGTGCTCTCAGACATAAACTTTAAATAACCAAGAAGCCTGGTCTGACCTTAAAACTCTGTTCATAAACATTCAGCGGTTGTTGGGATGTGGTCGTGTGCTGTTTCAGCAGGGAAGGGAGAGGTTTTCTTTGTCGAAGTTCCAAGGCGCACAGACCCCATCAAATGACACTCGGGAGGATACAAAGTCATTGCCTAACAAGAAAACGGAAATGCCCAAAGCCAAGTTCACGGTGAAGATCCTAGAATTCCTTCATATGAGGTCTGCAAGAGGTCTTCACTATTTATGAAGACATATGAGTCTCTGTAGGTTGAATATTTTTGTATTCAATATTCTTGGATCAGAGTAAGGACGTCAGACCTAACCTGATAATCTATACAGTATATCTCGTGATGTCTGGCACTGAAAACGGTTTCTGGACTTCAAATCTTCCCTCCTCAAGTTCCAGATGAGAATAAAAGTTTTACTCCAAACTAACTGGTTCAAGTGCCTTTAAGGAGCGCCTTCCATTCTAGAATAAAGTTGAGTTTTCACCCATTTGTCTCCTTTAAGCAAGTGGCTTTGCATTTCATCCTGACAGCGTAAGAAGAGTATTTGTCTTTTGGACAAAACGGGTGAGGCAGGTGCCCGTGTCCAGCCTCTGAGGGGGATCTGTGGCCTCGCTAGGGCCCCCTCTTCCCCAGCTGGAGCCCCTCTGGCCCCTCGGAGTCTGAACACCCTTGGCCACTGGCCCCCTGCTGTGCTTCCTTGGTCTCCTGCCGGGCGGAGCTGGACAGGTCGATGGCCACGTCTTGCAGGCCACTCTCAGTGCTGCCTCCCTCCGAGCCCCTCTGGGGTCCTGCCTGACCTGGGCCAGAACCTTCCTTGAGACGGTCAGCATGGTCACGGCCCCATGGTCCTGCCAGCTTTTCTTCACCTTCTGCTTTCCTTTTCATCCCTGTGGGTTTTTTATACATCCCTTGCAAAAAAAAAAAAAAAAAAAAAGGAAAATAAATAACACGTTACCTCTAAATCTAGCAATGAAGTAAACTTCTTCACGTCATTGTTCTCAAAATCCCATTAGCATTTCCCTTGTTGGTGCCCGTCTCCAGGGCCGCCAGGGGAGTCTCCTGGGTAACTCTCCACACTAGGGGTTGTAGACGGGTGTCTGCCCGCTGGGCACGGCCAGGAAAATTGCCTTGTTTGGATGACATGGTGATTTCTGAAATTTTATTTTAAAATTTGTTGGCAATGGTTTAAAATCAGGAGATTTACATCAAAATTCAGACTTGCAGCTTCTCTCAAAAAGTCAAATGTCCAGCCACACTAGGCCCGCCTTCTTGTCAGGCCACGGACCTGCGGATGCAGTGAGCACCACACCCACCTGCTCTGTAAGTTCAGAGGGGTGGGCTCAGGTACCCGCCCCACACTCCCCCTGGGCCTCTCCAATCCTTGACAGCAAAGACCGTATTTATGACTGGCATCTCCAGTCCCAGCCTAGTGTCCGGTGGGTAGGGGTCAAAAAATGTCTGCTAAACAAACCCCTCCTCCTCCTCAGCCCACAATGCCCCCAGCTCCCCGGTCTCTGATCTCCCACTCTGCCCAGGTGCCTTCCGTCTCACTCCTCCAAGCCCGTGGTCTCTGGGAACAGCCAACAGACCGTCCGGGTGCCCAGCGCCCGAGCTCAGGCCTCGCCAGTGTAAGCGGGGGCTAACTGTCCCCGGGGCCGCTGCCTGCACCCCCTGCCTCCTACCGCCGGGAGCTCTGCGCTCTGCCAGCCGTCAGCATGGGGAAAACACATTTCACATCGCTCAGCTCACAAACCGGGGCCCGGCTGGGCCCCTCCGCACGGTCTACACAGTTCCGATGAAAAGCAAGCCCGCTGAGCGGAGTCCAAGCCTCGTGGTTAACTGAAAAGCGGGCGTGACGTCCTGGGCCTGCAGCTAGGAAGCTCACGCCGCTCTGCCCCGCAGCGGCCGCCGGCGTGGGGCCCGCCCCCTCCTTACCCAGGAGCCAGGGCGCGCCCGGGGCCGCGGGGCCGCGCACGCCGTCGGGCCGCGGGAGGCAGTGCCGCACCATCGCGCCGTACAGCCCGTACTCCGCCATCGCGCTGCTGCCGCCCCAGCGCTTCTCCCGCTTCCGCCACTTGGCCCTGCGGTTCTGGAACCAGACCTGGAAGGAGGCGCGGGAGGCAGAGGGCTGACGGGTCGGGGCGCCCGGGGCCGGGCTGCCGGGGGCCCGGGGACTGGCGGGGCTGGGCGACTGTGCCCGGTTTCCACCGAGGCGCCCATAGAGTCGAGGTGGACAGAACAAAATGAGGGCTTTCCACACCGTGTAACTGACTGGAGCAGCTCACCCCAGCGGTGGCCGCTTCGAACCGCGGGTTGGCGCTTGCTCTATCTTAATAGAAGAACAGTGCTGGGTGTCATTTTTGCTGCTGTTGTTTGGGGAGGGAGGGAGGGAGGGAGGGAGGGAGGTTCGTGTATTTGCTTATTTCTTTAATGGAGCGACGGGGAATTGCACCCAGGACCTCGAGCACAAGCTGTACCACGGAGCTGTCCCCTCCCCCTGGGTGGTGCTAAGCCGTTAGAAATGTGAGTTGGTGGCCTGTCTTCTGACCCGGAGAGAATGTGCCGTCTGCACAGAGGCTGAGCAGGCGCACGCCGGCTTTCTGTGAAGACAGAGGCCAATGCCAGGAGCGGACTGAGAGTGTCCCAGGGCTCGACGCGCACTTGGTGTGGGGGCCGTGTGCGGAAAAGCCGCTCCGGGCTCCTTACACCGGTTTCTTTACGGGTTTGCAGGGGAGGGATGGTCCTTTCTTTCCCGGGGAGCGGGGAGCGGCACAAAGCCTGCAGGTGCCGCACATAAGGAGCAATGTTTACGTACTTAATAAAAGGGAGCAAGGCTTGAAGGTTCCGGGGTCATCCTCTCCTCACGCACACAGAGCGAGGCTCTGGCACCTGAGTGCCCCTCTGTGTGCTCCTCATGCACACAAAGCGTGGGGGGGGTGCGTTGGGCGGTTTAGCAGTGGCTGTGGGCCGACTCACTGCGTGTGAGGGCAGCACTTTCGCTGGTGTCTTTGGGAGGAGAAAGGAGCCCAGCACCTGTATTCGGTCTTCGGGGAGTTCGGTTTTCACGGCCAGCGTTTCCCGGGCGTGCACGTCAGGATAGTGGGCCTCGCCGAAGGCCTTCTCCAGCTCTTCTAGCTGGTGGGCTGTGAAAACGGTCCTGTGGGGAGGCCCCAGCGCACACTTGGGCGAGTGTTCACAGGGTGTGGCCAGGCTTCCCAGCCTAGGAGGGCCCTGTGCGGGCCCCGCCTTGTCCGCTGCCTGAAAGTCCACCTCTTAATAACTGGACACCTCACCTCTGAGTGATTCGCCTCTGGAAAGTCCACAATTTGGTTCAGACAAAACCAAATTAGGGTCCTTTTTTCTCCTCAATGAACTCCATCAACTTTTTCTAAGAAGACCCATTTTAAAGGCCCACAATACTGGATCTTTAAAATGCTACAAAGACTGACCAGCAGACCCCTGGGAATGGCAGAATTTTGTCCCCACACGGCTCCTGTGCCTTTCCTGCTGTAGACCAGGAGGCCCTGGGCCCGCGGTAACGCAGGACCAGACATTCTCAGATGCCGGGTCCCAAGGATGGGGTCAGGGGCCGGTACCTGTGTCTCCGCTTCTTCCTCTTGCCGGGGGCGGGGGACGCCCTCAGGTCACTCCTATCTTCAGCTGGACTGTCCTCATCTGATAGCACAGGAGAAAGAGAGGACCTTAAAAGTGTATTTTTCACTTTGTTTTCGGGGTTTCAGTTTGACGCTGTGAACTGTCAGGGACTGTGAACACTCACCGATACCAGCTAGCATTTTTCGCACGCTCCGTATCCCAGACGCGGTGCTGCTAGCCTTGCGCGCGTAGCGCATCGCGCAGGCGTCATCACATTCTACGTAAACTAGAGGAAATCCAAGGCAGCTGCCCTGTGATTCTCTAGTTCAGAGGAGGAAACCCAGGCAGAGAGAGACTGAGTAACTTGCCCAAGATCACACAGGTAGTCAGCGGTGAAGTGGGAATACGAGACTGTGTGAAGCCAAGGCTACTTGAACACAACTGCATTTCCTGCCCCCTTCAGCTTCCAAATTCATCCACTTCTTCATCTTAACCAATTCACCAACCTTTCTCCAAGGGATGGCTGAGGTTGTGACTTCAGGACCCTCATCAGAGCTAGCCACTGCCCTACCAATTCCCAGCCTCTGGAAGTGGGTGCTGGGAAACTCACTCTTGATAAGTGTGCCCAGATGAGTTTTAGATGCACTTGAAAAATTTTCAGAAACCACTATTCTTTATCTTTTGTAATCCATTACATCAAAAGATCTAGGTGTAAACAAAGAAGACCAAACTATTGTCAGATTCCTTGTTAAAAAGACATTTGCTTCAAAATACTGAAAAAAAATTAATAAAGGCAAAATAGTAAAAAAATAGTATTAGTTTTACCCCTATATCAATTAGCTCACCAGCCAATTGGATTATAATATAATATCCATGCTGTCCAGTCTGGAACCATTAGACACATCAGATTGTTAAGACGTGAAATGTGGCCAGTCTGAATTGAGAACTGCTGCAAACGTTAAATATTCAGTGGATTTAGAAGACTTCGTACATCCCAAAAGTAAAATATTATTTTTATATTGACCACATATAAAATGATATTTTGTATGTATTGGGTTAAGTAAAATACAGTATTTAGGTTTTTCACCTGTCTCCTTTTCCTTTTTGATGTGGCTTGGAGAAATTTTCATCACACTCACAGTCACCCGATATTTCTGTTCACTAGTGTTCCTCTCCATCTTGCAGAAGTGCCCCCAGACCAGGAGGCAGCTGTACCTTAGTTTTATCTGTGCTCAGATGGAAAGAACCCACCCTATGAAGGCAGTTTCTGCATTTTCAGTGGAACAGCTGACAGGGGGTTCATTTCCTCTTACCTAGAGACTTACGAAGTAAAGCCCTTTTAGAGCTGAGTGACAGCCTGCTGACCCCGCCTGCTTTCTCCGTCAGTGGAGACCAACATACTTTTTTGCCTTAGCCGCCTGGATGCTCAGCTCTAGGATCTACTACACAGTTTCTCTCTGCCCACGCTTTCTCATGGAGCTCTCTTCCCCAGAACCCACACCCCTCAATTCCTTGGCCCTGTCTATAGATTTCCACTGCTTCTTTCTTCTCCCCACAATCTGCCCCGACTTCTCTGAGGAACCGGGCGGGCTCGGAACAAAACGCCGGGCAAGACCACAGTAAGATGGGCGCGCTTGTTTCTCGCGTGCCGGGAGGAGCGGCGAAGCGCAGTACGCAGACTCCCTTTCAGCACCGGGAGGAGGACAGTTCCAGGCCTTCGCCCGGGGCTCTTCTGGGGCCCTTCAATACGGCAATCAATTCAGTGAACGCCGGAGTTTCCCCGGGAACCGGGTTCGGTGCTAATGACGAACGAGGCAGGCCCACACCTCCCGACCTCCGCCGTTCCCGAGGCCGAGACTCGCATGGGCCGAGGGAGAGGACCTCGGAGACTGTGGCCAGGTCTTCGAGACCCCACTGCCGGTCCTGACTGGCCAGGGTGGTGTCCGCGAGGGTACGGCGACCAGGCCCGGAGGAGAGGCAGGGATGTGGGAGAGGCCAAGGGGAGGAGGGTGCGGCTGCGAGGACACGCTCCCCGACGGGGCCACGCTTTGGGGTCCCGACTTCCCTGCATCCGGGGCGCTGGTGCTACCCAGTGCGCGCGAGCCGAGGGCAAGGACAGGAGCGCCAGGGAACAGTTTCATTACCGGACGTCGAGACGCTCTCGCTGCGCTTTTGGCGGGCGGCAGGGGGCGGCGGGCAGCCGGGGGCTTGCGGTGCCGGGGGCTCAGTCCCCTCGGGCGGCAGGAACGGCACGTCGGCGAGGAGCAGGCAGGGCGCCCTGGCGGCCGCAGGCGGCTGCGCCCCGAAGCCGCAGAGGATGCCGAGCCCTAACGGGAGGGCCCCGCGCGCCAGGCAAGAGCCCCCGAGCCCTGGACCCCCGCAGGGCGCGGCCGCCGGGCCTTCGCAGTCCGATCCCGGCCCGGGACCCGCAGGTGCGGGCAGCTCTGCCTCCAGGTCCAGCAAGTCGGTGATGGCGAAGCCCCGTGGGCGCGAGCCGGCGGGGGGCCCTCCAGGCACCAGCGCCTTACTCCTGGCACGCCCGTCGAAAAACGCGTCCCGGCCTGTCATGGCTTCTCAGGCGGCGAGACCGGACCCTCTCTCAGTCACCTTTGCGGAAGGGGCGCAGTTCTGAGGACGCTTTATACAGCCGGGCCACCAGCCGGGCGCCAGGAGAGCTCCAATCAGCGGGG